>NC_057949.1:4691990-4894490 GCF_018555375.3 Anguilla rostrata
AGTACTGACACTGTGCCCCAGTACTGACAGTGTAATCCAATACTGACAGTATGCTCCAGTGCTGTAAGTGTGCCCCAATACTGACACTGTGCCCCAGTACTGACAGTGTACCCCAGTACAGACACTGTGCCCCAGTACAGAGTACCACAGTGCTGACAGTGTACCCCAGTACTGACACTGTGCCACAGTACTGACAGTGTACCCCAGTACTGACATTGTGCCACAGTACTGACAGTGTACCCCAGTACAGACACTGTGCCCCAGTACAGAGTACCCCAGTACAGACACTGTGCCCCAGTACAGAGTACCCCAGTACAGACACTGTGCCACAGTACTGACAGTATACCCCAGTACTAACAGTGTACTCCAGTACTGACACTGTGCCACAGTACAGACACTGTGCCCGAGTGCAGAGTACCTCAGTACAGACACTGTGCCCGATTGCAGAGTACCTCAGTACAGACACTGTGCCTGAGTGCAGAGTACCTCAGTACAGACACTGCGCCCGAGTGCAGAGTACCACAGTACTGACAGTGTGCCCCAGTACAGAGTACCACAGTGCTGACTGTGCTTTATAGGTAAGATAATGGGCTGGAATAAGAGCCATGTCCTCGTGTGGCATTTTTATGTCCCATGGAACATGGAACAGACCATGAAAAATCCATAAGTAAACATCCAGCTGTACACACGTCCTTACATGAGAGGGCCTGCGTAAATCAAACTCACTTATGTGGCTCTATGAATAGATAAATACGGCAAAATACGTCTCCTGGCATGACGCTGTAATTTAGGTAAATTTATGTGGTAATAAACCTGCCGGCTGTAAAAACAGCAGATATCACACGACATGCCACCGTACAGTATGCGTACGCAGGGTTTTCCTGGCTCAAAATGGGGCTTAGGTGGTGACTTTGCGGGAGTCTGTTTGAGTCGGTCCGGCCTCCGTGCCACCGTGACCTCCACGCGTCATCTCCCAAAATTTAACTAAGCGCTTGTCTTCAAGTGACCACTGCGATCCACTGAGATGTAAGCAATAAAAAATGAAATGCATTATAAAAATTAAAAATTTAAACAATTTAAATATTTATTGAAGGGCTACATATTGCCAGTACCGGATCCTGGATGAAAATACTGTCTATACTGAAGGATTTACACTTCACTTTTGTCACTCAGAACTCACAGTAGGATATTAGTTCACCTTTTAACTTAATGAATAACAGAAATTCCAGTTTACTGTATTTCAATTAGTTTTATACATTCACTCAAAGAATGCTTGCACCATTTTTTTATTCACTGGTGTTACTTGTACCCTACACAACATTAATGGCTTTCCAAAATTAAATCTGCTCAGACTACGGTTGCCTGCACAGGCAAAAACATTGTACATTAATGCAGTATAATCCAATTAATTGCATAACAGATTATTGCATATGCTTCTATGCATATAATTATTTTTGCATAGAATTGCCTAATCCCAAACCATTTCCCATTCATTCCACTGTAAAAAGATTGTATGTCTTTACAAACAATTAGTGCATAGTTCAGATATTTTCATGGAAATGTCCAATTACATTGCATAATGATCTATAAATATACGTTAAAAGTCAGCAGATCTGGCGTAAATAAACCGACAATTGTCCTATAAAAACATGAAACTGCCAAAATGTACTAAGGAAGGCGGTTTCTGTAGAAAATCACATCGGACAAGAAAGTGGCACGTGTGGTTGCCAGCACTCTGTCCTTTTCGTTCTACGCTTGAGAGGATTCTGCTGTGGTTAATTCAGCGTGCCTGAGGTTGCAAATAAACTCGAAAGCAGTCAAAACCTTCAGTACCATTCACAACAAAAATTGTACCAATAAATTCAGGGACCATTTTCTAATCATTTTACAGGTTTTTTGTGTTGACTTATCTCACTGGTGGCTTAGACGGCTGGAGAAAAAAAACAAAACATTTTGGCAGCCCGCCTAAGACATTCAAATGCGGGAAAAACCCTGGTACCCCACGAGCGGCGCTCCTTAAGAAGAACGCACAGAAGAGCAGAGAGATCAGCTGGAGAATCGGCAGGGGCTCCTTTTCCTGTGACAGCAACAGATCGTTACGAGCATCGTGAGGATTCCAGCACGGGCCAATCGGATGGCCCGCACAAGGAGCGCCGGCCTACTGCCTGCTGCCTGCTGCCTGCTGCCTGCTGTCTACTGCCTGCTGCCTGCTGTCTACTGCCTGCTGCCTGCTGCCTGCTGCCTGCTGGCCAATTAGGAGTCGAGCTGCCCTGAGCCCTGATTCGTCCACGGCACACCTGAGCTCACGCATGCGTAAGACCGCCAGAACGCCACTCGCACGCCCGCGGACTCGAGGCAATTCATTTCAACGGCCTCGTAAGACATTACGAGGAACGAAATGCGCTCGCTATTAAATTTACAACGGGTCTTTAAAAAAAAAAAAAAACGCTGAAAAGGAATAGAACAGATAACGATGTTTTATTCATTTTCTGACAGACTAATAGGCTCATATCTCATCTTTATGTATCCATCAACTTTAGGCAGTTAAACCAAAATTTGCAACAAAAATAATGGCCGACTTTCCGGATGAGCTTTGAAAAATAGTCAAATGTAGCATAACTGTGTACTATACCATCAATACTGGAACAGCTGGGGCCTGCATTATTCATAGCCCTTACATCTGAAAGACAGCCCGCAACACATCTACCCGTTCTGCCCATTCCGCTGGCCTGATATATGTTCGTTTGCTAACCCACATCCAATCAGTGAAGTCGTTACAGACTTAGCGCTGTTTTTAATGGCGACCACTGAAATAACACCACAGAATGCATAATGATACCCATGATTCTGTGGGGCCAAATGGCCTGCTGTCTTGCAGCGAGAAAGGCATGAATCATCGAAGGAGAGCGCGCTCTCTCTTTCCAGCTCAAACCCACACAGAAGCCTCACTTATTCCCCATGGATCCCATCTGAGTCTTCCACTGCCTTTGATGTCGACCGTCATCAGAAATCATTACTTAGTCTGTATGATTAATTCATACCCAGCGCCTCTCTCCCCATCCTTGATTTTCAGGAGGCATATCACACACGCCACCGATCGTCGGTTCGAAAGTTTGCGTTGCGGCTATTTTATTTGCTGAACCCTGTTTAACAAACGGATCTGCTCGGAAGCACGTGGTCCCTTCTGTCACATTCCGCTTCTGCTATTAGGCCTGAGCCGAGAGGGGATCCATCAATCCTATCTGACCCCAATCTATGGCCTTCTGTCAGAGAGCGACTGACTCTGAGAACTGCTGTCTAATCAGCCAAGTCTCCGCTGGGTAATTTGCTTGAGCGGAACGGGCCGGGATACAGCGGCATCCCACAGATGTACTATAGAGCAGCATCAGCAGGATACAGCAGAATCTCACCAATGCACTATAGAGCAGCATCAGCAGGATACAGCGGCATCCCACAGATGTACTATAGAGCAGCATCAGCAGGGTACAGCAGCATCTCACAGATGTACTATAGAGCAGCATCAGCAGGATACAGCAGAATCTCACAAATGCACTATAGAGCAGCATCAGCAGGATACAGCGGCATCCCACAGATGTACTATAGAGCAGCATCAGCAGGGTACAGCAGCATCTCACAGATGTACTGTAGAGCAGCATCAGCAGGGTACAGCGGCATCCCACAGATGTACTATAGAGCAGCATCAGCAGGATACAGCGGCATCCCACAGATGTACTATAGAGCAGCATCAGCAGGATACAGCAGCATCCCACAGATGTACTATAGAGCAGCAGGAGGTTACAGCAGAATCTCACAGATGTACTACAGAGCAGCAGTAGCAGGATACACCAGCATCTCACAGATGTACTACAGAGCAGCAGCAGGATACAGCAGCATCTCACCAATGTACTATAGAGCATCAGCAGGGTACAGCAGAATCTCACCAATGTACTATAGAGCATCAGCAGAATACAGCAGAATCTCACAGATGTACTACAGAGCAGCAGCCAGGATACAGCAGCATCTCACAGATGTACTATAGAGTAGCAGTAGCAGGATACACCAGCATCTCACAGATGTACTACAGAACAGCAGCATCAGGATACAGCAGAATCTCACAGATGTACTACAGAGCAGCAGTAGCAGGATACAGCAGAATCTCACAGATGTACTACAGAGCAGCAGCAAGACACAGCAGAATCTCACAGATGTACTATAGAGCAGCAGGAAGATACAGCAGAATCTCACAGATGTACTATAGAACAGTAGCAGGATACAGCAGAATCTCACAGATGTACTACAGAACAGCAGCATCAGGATACAGCAAAATCTCACAGATGTACGACAGAGCGGCAGTAGCAGGATACACCAGAATCTCACAGATGTAGGCCTACTACAGAACAGCAGCATCAGGATACAGCAAATCACGATACGACAGACAGTAGCGATACACAGAATCCGATGTACGACAGAGCGGCAGTAGCAGGATACACCAGCATCTCACAGATGTACTACAGAGCAGCAGCATCAGGATGCTGTAGCATCTGCGGAAGAGACACACATCTCCCGATATGAAAATAGCTGCAGCTTCTCTGAGCATTGAGTGCAGGGAATGGCCTTTCATACGGCCTAAACAGAGCAAGTTTGTTTGCATGAATGTACCCCAAAGTAGTTTATGCTTTTAAGAAATGTGAAGAGGACGATTCAAACGAGTTTAATGCTGAATAAATAATACAGAGACGAGGATGAGTAAAGGGCCAGGGTCTTGTGCATTTGCGGAGTAATTCACCGACAATTACTGTAAATCTTAACTGCTGCTCCAGAGCAGCCTGAAAGGCTTTGGTCCCAGGAGTTCCCATTACACAAATACATTACCTCTCCTGGCTACATGCAGGCAGCGGCCATGCTGCCTCCTCCATATTTTTCTACCTTGTGAAATGCTCTTAGCTCAGGAGAATATGAATTGATTAATTGCTAAACACGGGCACGTACTGTAAAGCTTTCACCGCCTTGTTTCTTCACGACTGAAATGTCGGCCAATGGAAGTCGTGGAACCAGCCCCGTGAAGCTTAAAACAGCCAATCACAACCCTTCAGAGCACCCAGGTACGTAGAGCTGTAAATAGCCAATCCCACAGCCCTACAGAGCACCCAGGCCAGGTTCGGTGGGGACACTCATTAGCACGCATAATGGCGCATCACGGTTGGACAATGTCCAAACAGACTTAAGCCCACCTCTTCACACTGTATCATGCTTCCCCTCCCATTCCAACCCCCTAACACTCACTAGTACACACCTTTAGCACTTGTCAGGTTATGGTGTTTTCATGGTTTTAGATTTCTTAGGGCTCGCTATGGATCTGTATAGTGTCATGATTCGTATTTTGATTCTTGGTTAGCATAGCTAACCTGCGCTAGTGCTTCACTAACGATGCATCTTCACTCGCTGGTCTGGGAATCCTGTTTGCCACTATTGCTCATATTACCCAGGTGACCTCCCTCACGCATCTCGTTTATGGCAAATTGCTCTGGCTAAAAGTGATAAATGAGTCAGAGTAATGTGAGTGGATCTGGATAAAAGCCTCTGCTAAATGAATGTGATGTAATGCCGAGTAGGCGGGGCAAAGGGAGCGGCTGGTGCAAAGGACAGGGCTTTCCCTTGGTGACCTTGGTCTCTAAACGTGGTCAGATAGTCATCATCACCCAGATTAAGTGGCTCCAGATTTCCTCCTTTTTCCATCTCATCTGATGTGTTGTGAGCACTCAAAATGGCTACCGTCCCCCCTGCACGTGGATGCTGTATATTAGTCATGACTGAGCTTTAAACATTCAGTGGTATAGATGGCTCTATAAACACCTTATATTATATTATGTCATACTGATTACTACCACTACAACTACTATTTCTGCTACTACTACTAATAATAATAATAATAATAACAATAATAATAATTCTCCTTCTTCTTCTTCATTTATTTTTAAATCTTATTAAAAACACGTTTTCAACCTACAAAAACGCCAAGTTACTCTCACTTACAAAGCACTGTCTATAAGTCATTCAATCAAACTGGCTAAATCCAGGCTTGCCATTAAAAGTATTGATATCAAAATGACGGCAAGTTACTGTACTACAAACAATATAGGCTATCTTGCCTGACAGAAATTAAAGAAGCTGTATTCCAAAGCAATGCTACCCAATGTCTCCGAAATAGTTTTTTATGAATTCTGTCAGTTGAAAACAGAATGCACGGAAATTAATGTTTTTAAGGGCTGAGAGTCTGTGGCTGTTATGGTTATTTCTGTGGGGAACCCTGAAAAGTGGCAAACTCTCAGTTTTGTATAGGTATGGGGCATGCCGCCCCGCCAAGGCGTAACTTGGCTGGATGGCATACCTGCCATCCAAATTACTCGTTAACAACTGAAAAATAATGGCACGAGAAGCAATGCAGTTTTCTGAAACGAGAGTACGCACATAACAGAATGCAATGTTTATGACATCGGTGTGGTACCTAAGGCTGTAACAAGAGAGGCGAAAACCGGACTTACATAAAAGTGACCGTGTGAGTGTCAGAAAGGTGCAGGGCATTTACGAGGCACTTTCAGAGCTTTTACGAGCGATTCAGGTCCAGCTCTTTAGAGCAGGGGGCAGACAGCACACACTGAGGTCACATTAACAGGTTGCTCGTATTTTCTCACAGTAAAGGTGTCTGCATTTCACACCTGAGTAGCTCCCGTACTGGACAGCCGAATTGCACTGGACACCTCGAGCTTATTTTCCTTTGACACCGTGACAGCGAAAGGGACGCACGTTTTGGGGACCCCGCAGCTCGGTGTCAGACACCCTGAACAAACGAACCGGCGCTGGGTTGACGCACTTTAGAGGGGAGGTGAGCAGGCGGTCTGTACGGGGGGGGACGGGGGGGTTAGGGGGGAAGGGCGCTCTGGAAGCTCTAACGTTCGCTCCTCTGACGGCGCCGTTCACCTGCAGGCGCCAGCGCCGCACGGCATTGTGGGAAGGGAGAGCGAGATGGCCACAATCAAATCAAGATCGGAAAGCAATTGCCCTGATGAGGGGTTGAGAGCGCCACAAAGTGGAACAGACTGGAAGTGCTCTGCTTCTATATCAGAGACAGTAATCACCCTCAGCCTTTCAGAAGGGTTATCAGAGACTGTAATCACCCTCAGCGTTTCAGAAGGGTTATCAGAGACTGTAATCACCCTCAGCATTTCAGAAGGGTTATCAGAGACTGTAATCACCCTCAGCATTTCAGAAGGGTTATCAGAGACTGTAATCACCCTCAGCATTTCAGAAGGGTTATCAGAGACTGTAATCACCCTCAGCGTTTCAGAAGGGTTATCAGAGACTGTAATCACCCTCAGCATTTCAGAAGGGTTATCAGAGACTGTAATCACCCTCAGCATTTCAGAAGGGTGATCCTGCTTCCATATCAGACTGTAATCACCCACAGTGTGTCAGGAGGGTGATCCTGCTCCCATATCAGAGACATAAATCACCCACAGCTTTTCAGAAGGGTTATCAGAGACTGTAATCACCCTCAGCATTTCAGAAGGGTGATCCTGCTTCCATATCAGAGACAGAAATCACCCTCAGCACATCAGAAGGGAAAGGGCAGTCTAGAGGGGATACACACAGTAGGGTTGTGCAATATGGCAAAATGTGCAATTTACATGTTTGATATTGCAATGGCAATATGAAATGTGATGAGAAAAATATTTAAGAGTACCATTTCCACGTCAAAACTGTTGATCCTGAAAATGAAAATCCTATGTCTGCTGTGTAAATAAATCAATTGATGTTATTTTTAAAGGACTAATTGAACAACCACAGGTAAAAGTGCAATCTGTCCTTAAAGATCCTTTGTAGTAGCAACATTTTCTTTGTCTGATTTTACCAATCTCCGACATGCATTACACATTTCAGGGAAGGCAATCTGGGAGAAAAACATTCTTGAGGGGATGTGGTGCTGTTCATCTAACTTCTTTTAAATGGCTCCCAAAGCTTTCTTTGCCAACGGTAAAAACTGGCACTATATCCTTAGCCAAGTAGTAGCCTGCGGGGAGGGTTCTGCTGTCTCTATGGAAACAAGGCACCAATCACCTGACCATGTGACCACCTGACATCTGTGAAAATACGGCTATGCCTGGTGAAATTATTGAATGATCGAGAAGAAAGATATATTTAAATCTACTTTTGGTAAAAAAAACAGAGAACAGAAAAACAAAGGTGGTCTGTTGAACCAAACAAGGGTAAAACAGAATATGTTCCAGTTAAGCATATTTAAAATATTTTAGGATTTCCCACCGGTTTTAGGATGGCCACCCGGTTCAATGGCTTAATGAATCCATTAATTATTATTATTCCAATAGTTTTCCCTCTATCCACACATGTCGAACACCAGTCAAAACCAGGAAGTGGAGCAACGTATCAATGATAATGAAATTCGGCATTCCCCCTGGCTGTCCAATGACACTGCACTACAATGTATGATGATGTCCACCACGTAACAAAATTACTGTGTAGACGAGCGCAACATGTGACACTTTTCTCAAATGAAAATACGTCATTTTGGTTGGAGGACCCATATCAAAATTGTCGTGCAACAAAGTGTAATTTTAGCTTTGCTGACTGCGTGGTGCAGAGGTTGACATGGCTTGCACTAACATACATAAGTCTGACATCACAGCCCTTCGCGATGCGTTTATTGCGGAAATCCGCACTGCGGTGACAGTGAAATGATTGGCCGTGTAGCCCTAATGCACAGGTAAGAACTCCAGCCATGTTCATTATCACCTAAAGGCTCAATACAGGCAGAGATGCAGAGAGCAAACTAGAGTCCCTCAGCTGTGGGACAAAGTGCAGGGAGAGAAGAGGGGAGAGGACAGGAGAGGGGGGGAGAGATGGATGAGGGGGGGGAGAAGGGAGGAAAGGAGATAGACAGCTGAAATATGGAGACATATGAGGTGACTGCAGGCCCCTGCTGGCCTTATTAAAATGTGGGGGCGCACCAAACCTCTGTCAGTGTACATCAGCGAAGGGCTTTTATACTGAAACACAGAGAATGTGTACATCAGCGAAGGGCTTTTATACTGAAACACAGAGAGTGTGTACATCAGCAAAGGGCTTTTATACTGAAACACAGAGAATGTGTACATCAGCGAAGGGCTTTTATACTGAAACACAGAGAATGTGTACATCAGCGAAGGGCTTTTATACTGAAACACAGAGAATGTGTACATCAGCGAAGGGCTTTTATACTGAAACACAGAGAATGTGTACATCAGCAAAGGGCTTTTATACTGAAACACAGAGAATGTGTACATCAGCAAAGGGCTTTTATACTGAAACACAGAGAGCGTTTACATCAGCAAAGGGCTTTTATACTGAAACACAGAGAGCTTGTACATCAGCGAAGGGCTTTTATACTGAAACACAGAGATGTGCAAATGAAAAGCATATATTTCAGCATGAGTCCGGCATGACTGCAAAGCTCAAGAACACTTTATTTCATCTTTATCTTGGAATTGTTGATCAATACAGACATCAGTGACACAAACATGACATGCTGGGACAGGCGTGACTGCACTACTGTGTCACTAAACTACACAAGGCACAGAACACACACGCACACACACACACACCACACAAACATGACATACTGGGACAGGCATGACTGCATTACTATGTCACTAAACCACACAAGGCACAGAATACACACACACACACACCACACAAATACACACAGACATACACACACACACCACACAAACACATACAGACACACACACACACCACACAAACACACACACACACACGCAATACATATCTATACATCACACATACACACACATTACACACATATTACATACACATTACACACACTACACATGCACACATTATGCACACACACACATATAGCCATGGACGCATTACATACACACACACAGACATATACACATACATTACACACACTCACAGACACACACACTCACAATCAAACATTACACATGCAGACACACACCTTACACATGCACACAAAAGCATACGCGCGCGCACGCACACACACACACATACGCACACACCAGACACTCCCACCCCCTTTCCACTGAGTACCCCCCCCTCCCCAGGCCACGCCACTGATAGAATAAGCATCATCATTTTACTGTAATGAGTGCAGCCAGTTACGAGCCGCTCACTGTGTCACACGGTAAAAAGGCTCTTCAAAGAAATCACATTCACGAGTGCTCTAGACGCTTAGGGAACAAAAATAAAACCAATTAAACACTAAACAAAATGGCCTCAATTATTATAAATAACATAATGTAAATACATTCGGTTTCATAAAATTAAAGAACTGTCTCAATTAAAGCAGTCAGACTGCTCCCTGGACGTACCCCAGTAAGGCACCGTGCCCATTTTCAAACCCTGAGGCAAACGTCAAATCTAACCCAGGGAGATATCAGCCATTTATTTTAGCCTGTTAAACCGTAAGTGGATTGATCGTGGAGCAGATCGGATAGAAAAGCGTTCGGCTGGAGCTGCGTGGACGTGAAGCCGGGGCGGGGGGGGGGCGGCGGGCGACGGAGATGGCCCCCGCGGACTGTCACAGACGCAGAGCCCCCCCCCCCTGCGCTTACCGCGGAACGAGCGCGTGGCCAGGGGACCGCGCCGTCTGCGCGAACCTGGTAAAACGAAACGGACCGCGCATTAAACATCATTAGAGGCACATTCACACTTAATTACACACGTGTTCCCACGGCGGACCTCCGTCATTACAATCAATGTCCTGTAAAGAAGTGCGGATATTGCATCAGTTTACGCAGCACCAACTTCCTGTCACCAAAAACAAAAACAAAACAAACACACACATACACACTCTGTTAGACTTTCATAAAGCAGCACGCTTTCCAATCAGGAGGACTGTGTTATTGGAGATCCCCCCCCCCCAGTCTGCCTGAAGGCCTGTTTACCCAGCATTCATTTCAGACCCGTTCTGCGTGCGACGAAGCGCACCTGAGCATGACGCTGATTGGCGGTGGCGGCGGGGGGGCGGAGGGGGAATCAGAAAACCTGCATTTATTTAGTTCTGCAGATTTATGTGACCGTGTATCTGCGGGCGAAAACGCAGCGTGACGAAACGATTTCTATTTCCCAGCCCCTGCTTTCCTTCCCATGGCAACCGTAGGCTCGCCCGGAATCAAGGATTCCCGCTGTAATTCCAGAGCCGTTAGCCGTTAGCCATTAGCCGCGGCGGCGTCCGACCTTCTCCGAGGCTTCCTCCAATCGTTCATCAGCCTCGCCGAACAGCCGAAGAACTCGGTAAAAAAGGAAACCGCCATCCGAATCTGACACACCGGGCCGCAGCGGGGTGTCCGCAGCGTCCGCCGGCCCGGCCGGGGCGATTAAAAACACCGCGTCCGCCTCGCGGGCCCAGGCGACAGCCGCCGCGAGCGTTCAGAGCTAAACGTGCTTCAGAGCTAAACGCGCTTCAGAGCTAAACGCGCTTCAGAGCTAAACGCGCTTCAGAGCTAAACGCGCTTCAGAGCTAAACGCGCTTCAGAGCTAAACGCGCTTCAGAGCTAAACGCGCTTCAGAGCTAAACGCGCTTCAGAGCTAAACGCGCTTCAGAGCTAAACGCGCTTCAGAGCTAAACGTGCTGCAGAGCTAAACACACTTCAGAGCTAAACGCGCTTCAGAGCTAAACGCGCTTCAGAGCTAAACGTGCTTCAGAGCTAAACACGAGTCAGAGCTAAACGCGCTTCAGAGCTAAACGCGCTTCAGAGCTAAACGCGCTTCAGAGCTAAACGCGCTTCAGAGCTAAACGCGCGCGCGCTGGAAAACCCGGCAAGCTTAACTGCGCTGCCGCGAGCAAAAGCCCGCGCCGTCTGATCAAGCCAAGCGAGACTTACACAGAGTCCACATAACACTTAGACTAAACGCGTACGAGTTAAGGCATCCTGCTGTCACGAGCCTCTAAGACACTGATCCAGAGTTATCGGAACGCGTAATTTACAGCAGTGCTTCAGTGATCAATGACTCTCTTGCTTCATAACTGCACATAAGCCCCCCTTTTTCATACATTGACACCGTTTGTATTGATTTATTTCGACTCGGGCAATAACGCCACAGAGCCAGGTGCTGTGATGTCAAACCTTGTTCACACAGAGGTAAAGAGCTGCAATTAGACAGGTAGAGCAGTGTTTTACTGACAGAGCTCAGTCAGGGCTAAACAAGTCACACACAGGACAAGTGCAGGGTAGCATATATCCCCTGAACCACACCGCATTGTTACAACACCAGATTATTCGAGCGTCGAACTCAAAGATTTATCATTGATATTATTGTTATTGGTATTATTATTACAAAAATAATTATCATTACTTTATAGTGCTTTTCTTTCACGGTGCAAAAAGTCTTTACGCAATATAAGCAGAGAAATCAAATAATCTCTTCGATGGCTCAATCATTTTGGCTTTAATCTATGGTTTTACACATAAATGCAGCTCCCTTAAGACAAAACACAGAACCCTTGCACACAAATATCAAATATATCATATCTTCTTATCTTTGACTCACTATTAAATTTTATTCACAACCACAGTGTAATGCATTTGGAATAGCCAAAATTGAGTTTGCAAACTGTTTTTTCCAAAATAAAGTGGTGGTTGTGCAGAAAACATATCTCAGAGTTAAAAGACATTTTCATTGAAGCAGGCCACGCTCAGAGCAGGAGAATTTAGACCAAAATTTGGCACAAACTCTGCTCCTCTGAGCCTTGTTCCCTGCAGCTACCTCACGTGTGTGTGTGTGTGTGTGCGTGTGTGTGTATGTATGCGCGTGTGTGTGTGTGTGTGTGTGTGTGTGTGTGTGTGTGTGTGTGTGTGTGACTACACAGTCTTCTCTGGGACTTAACTCACTTACACTGCACTCCAGTGGATTTACTCAATTGAATTGCGGACAATCAAATGGTTACACATGATTGCTTAAGTGTGGTATAATGGGTAAGGAGTTGGCCTTGTAACCTAAAGATCACAGGTCCAATACCCGGGTTGGACACTGCTGTTGTACCCTTGAGAAAGGTACTTAACCTGCATTGCTTCAGTATATATCCAGCTGTATAAATGGATGCAATATAAATGCTATGTAAAAAGTAGTGTAACTTGCTCTGGATAAGAGCGTCTGCTAAAAGCCTGTGATGTAATGTAATGTAATGCTATAAATGTACCTGATATATTTGAGTGGCTTGCATGTCTGCAGCTTAGACATTAAATGAATGTGTTTAATAAATATGAACTGGTTCAGTATGTTTTCAACAGACGCTCATTTCTTTTACTCAGTGTAGCAGCATTTAAGGCATTGTGTGTCTCTGGAAGACACAAAGCATCAGTAAGTTTCTCGCCAATTCTACCACTGGAAGGTCGGTTGTTCAACCAATAGGCAGCTAGAGAAAGGCGGGCAATCTCACATGATTGGAGAGACTGCGAAATAAATTGAAACGAATGAAATATCCCGATCCACGAGAATCTGGTCTGTCGCAGAGACCAGCTGCTATGGTTCTACCAGCCATGCAAGTTTTTTTGTTCTTGAGAGACCCTCTTCCGTCAGCAAGAATATCTAACGATTTGCACAATTCTAATGTAGTTTTTCAGGACCGGGGTGTCAATTCCATGAATTCAGGAAACAGGTTTAAGTAGACATGTATCTTTATCATTTCACAGGTCTTCAGATAGGCACCTTGAAGGTTCATTCATATCTTATGGCGCCAAACCATTATCCACTGTGATGCAATGTCATTTCCTTCTAAGAGGTCATGCTCCGTCACAGGTGGACTTAAGGGACAGTTATTTAGGATGTGGTCCATATCCTGATTTTCTGCACCACATGAGCATCTCCCATGTTCGCTCAATCCCCATCCAACCATATTTGATTCTGTTTTTCCCACTCCAGATCTTGCTCTATTCTCTCTGTTTAGTGATGTTCCATTTGGCAAACTCTCCATTTGGTTTTAGGATGTGTTAACTGGTCTTGCTCTCTCCATATTTTACCTTGAAGGTGGAAGCACCTTAATGACCGTACCTGTACCTGTCTCTAACTCTAACTCTAACTCTATGGGGCGACATAGCTCGGGGTTGTCTGGCAGTCGGAGGGTTCCCGGTTCGATCCCCCGCCCTGGGTGTGTCGAAGTGTCCCTGAGCAAAACACCTAACCCCAATTGCTCCCAACAAGCTGATTGGTACCTTGCATGGCAGCCTTTCACCGTGTGTGTGTGTGTGTGTGTGTGTGTGTGTGTGTGTGTGTGTGTGTGTGTGTGTGTGTGTGTGTGTGTGTGTGTGTGTGTGTGTGTGTGTGTGTGTGTGGGTGACGGAGAGGCATCAATTGTAAAGCGCTTTTGATAAAAGCGCTATATAAATGCAGTCCATTTAATTGATGCAGTTTGCTTACTATACCAAGCAAACTTCACTTTGTAAACCACACATTGGTAAAGGGGTCAGTAAAATGAGTGAATTGCAAATTCTAATTCATGAACCGGACGTTTAAATTTAAACTGATTTCCTGCGACGGCTGAGCTGACGTGAAGCTGACCCCAGCCCCGGCGGCTTTCGAAGCGAATGAGCGTTCGCTCGACGCGAATCCGACGGTGCTTCTCGCGAGCGCGAACGTGCCTGCCCTGGGAAAGAGGCTGAAGCGAAGGCAGCGAAGAGCGCACCCTCCTCATCTTCATTCCGCTGTCATTCCACTCCGCTCCACACGCACGCGTGCGGTGCTGCCCTTTTCCCTCTGCCCGTAAACTACAGCAGTGTTCGCAGCCCCTCGGCACGCCTGCACTGTGGACGTGCGGGACGCCACCGGAATAAAAACAGCCAGAGCAGCGATTCTGCAACATGAAACCCAATGCACGAAAAAAAAATTAATTATCCCCTCCAGTTGTGTAGGTTTATTTGCATTTTTAGTGAAATTTGCAAATCAACTGGTCACAAGATATACCGTTTGAAAGTGGTAAAACTCACAGTTCTCTCTCTATAAACCATTATTTTACCATCTCAATGTTTCAGCGACAAAGGTTCCTTCCTTTGTAACTTGTGGGAAGGCAAAACATGCTTGGGGAGTTCCGCAACTTCTATGTATTTTGGAAATCCACAGACAACACAAATCATGGTAAAGTCAGTATCCTTATCACGGCAAGAACAAAATTAGTAGCTTTTAGTCCCAGAAATGTGCTAACTTTATTGAAACATAGATGGAATGTCCATTGTTTACCATTGCAGAAATTATCATTGTTGTCTGCTTCACCATTGCAAACACGGAAACAATTCCGTGTATATATGAAACATTTCGATTCTCCGGTTTATATATACTCTCTGGAAGGTGAGCCCACCTACAAGGTTCTCTGACCAGTACTGACCAAGCAGTCCCTCAGTAAAGCCAATGGGACCTGCCAAGCAACAACTCAACATGGACAGCACTAATTCTTCCCAGTACACAACCAGCCAGCCAGTTTCAAGCTATTAAACTGAGACAACTGAGAAGCATTTTAGCTAGTGAAATGATGTTTCTGACAGCTTATGAGTTGTTAGGTTTGCATAAAAGGACACGCATTGTTTTTCCTGTGTAAACAAACCATAACCTTTTTCAGTATGTACACTGAAAATGTTATGTACCGGGAAAAAAGTGCTTGAGACTTCATACCTATGAAGGTTGTTTTTTACAACAAAAATGCATTTTGCAATGCCTAAGTCCAAACAGGACACTCAGCACACTCAGCACACCTTGGAATAAATCACTTGTCTGGGTATTTCTGAGGAGGACAGTGAGAGCAGCTTTGACTCCACAGCAGAGGGCATGTTCAATGAATGAATTCATTCCATTTCATATCTGAGCACGTAAATACATTCTAACAATATGTTTTATTATCATTTACCACACTTATAAATAGGGAATAGGCCTGATTCTCAATAATAAATGTGGCATGTGAAACTGTGGCATTTGACATGTTGATGGCGGGGTATTTTACGTAAACTTCAATCAATGGACTTCAAATCAATGGATTAATAACCTAGATAGCTAATATGGTTATTTTCTACAATCTTCCAGACCTGCTGCTGCCAGAGGTGGCAAGGGGAGAGCAAGGAGAGGGACAGGAGGGGGAGTGGGAGAGGGAGAGGGAGAGGGAGGATGAAGGGCAGGGGGAAAGTCAGCTAATTTCAGCACCGGCTCATTGTTTTCGCGTTCTATTTTATTTAAATATTCAGTTTATTTTGAATGGGTGAAAATCAGTTGAAAAAATTGCAAAAATCCAGGTGAGCTTCCGTTACCTTGTTTCAGTAATATTTAGAATAATTCTGGAAAAAACAAACTACCAAGAGTTATCATTCAGAAGAGAACAGGATTATGCCTGTATTCAGAAGGTTTCAAAAAACTGTAACCGTTTTATTTTGGGTATATCATTCTCAGGCTTGCTACAAGGGGATGCTACAAGGGTTACAAAGTGGCTAAACAGCTAAAACCGCAAAAACTACAAACGTACATAATCCCATCAAAGAGGCCAATGCACCAACTGCCCCCGAAGTCTTGGTTAGTTGCGCTAATCCGAATTATCCTGTAAGAACAACAGCCTCTGGATGCTCCAATTAGAGGCTAGCGTAATTGCTCAATACACACTGGAGGCACGTGATGTAATTCTGCTCTGAGATCAGAAGAATCCAGGAAAAATGCTTAGGTGGATACACTAAGACCTGTATTCAATCAACATTGGTCATTAGATTTGACTTACTAGTTCAAACATTTCATAATATATAGTCTAACCTGGGCAGTGCTGTCGTCTCCCAGCAACAAGGTCCAGGGTGCGAATCCGGCCTGGGTCGTTCTGTGTGAAGTTTGTATGCTCTCCCCGTGGATTTTACTGGGTACTCCAGTTTCCTCCCACAGTCCAAAGACATGCAGGTTGGCTAACTGAAGACTCTAAATTGTCCATAGGTATGAGTGAATGAGTGAGTGTGTGTGTGTGCCCTGATAGATAGTCCAGGGTGTATTCTTGCTTCTCGCCTAATGCACGCTGGGATAGGCTCCAGCACCCCCTGCGACCTTGCCCAGGATAAGCGGGTATACATAATGGATTGATGGATTGATAATTTAACCTTTCAGCTCTTCCCTGTGAAAAGATTTTTTTCTGCATGATTGTCAAATGTTTAGAAATATCCATAATCAACTTGCCAAACTGTATTTATGATGGAGCAAAGTAGTTGTAAATAAAATGAGAAAATAATTATATATTTAAGTAAGACTAACAGACAAATGATGATTGATTTGACACATACAACTGGCTTTTCACTCATGCATTTTATACACTCGGTTAGCTGCTTTACCAAGATTTCAATTTTTATTGGTTCATTCTGAATAAATTTCAAGCTCCAGTCACGAACCACACAGTAAAAAAAAAAAAAAATTGTGTAAACAAAAAAAACTTTTGTTCATTTTTCAAAGAGTGGCCTTTGGCATAATATTAACCTCATCTTAACCCTTGCCGTGCACAACAGGATGTTCGTTCAAAAGCGGCGCTAAAATTATCTTTCCATGCCTCCATTCTCCACGAAACTCTGTGATCTTTTCTTTTGGCCGTAAGACGCGTGTAGAGCGCGAGCTCGCACGTCCGATTCCCTCCGCGGCGCCGTTTCACGCTGCGCTAAGCCCGTTCCTGCGGAAGACCCCAGGGTGAGTTTTTCAAATCGCAGAACGAGAATAAAAAAGCAACACAAATTCAAAAGACTTCAAAAGAAGGGGAGATAATCGAGCGCGGCCCGATCCAGAGAGGCCCGGAAGCTTCTCGGCGCTGCCTGCCTTTTGTTCGGGGCTCTCGCCGGCTCTCGCCTTCCCGACGCTTCGCCGCGGCGAGCGCTCTCAATCGCGCCTCGTTAGGCGGACGACGCGCTTAAGCGCGCGCGTGAGGGGCGAGGGACTCAGCGAAGTCACGTGTGCGGGCCCTGCTTTGATCAGAAAAGGGACAAAGGGGCCTACCCAGCCACACAAGGCGACACAAGCACCCGTATGGGACTCAGCACCCACTTCAATCATGTAAGACCGTGTCAACCGCATTAATGGCTTGCGGGTTTGATTCCCAGGCGGGGCACAGCTGTTGCATTTTTGAGCACTTAACCTGAGTGGCTTCAATAAATATCCTGCTATAAAAATGGATTGTATTGACAAGACTGTAAACCAAAAGTTTCCTATGGAGCTTCTGCTGAATGTCTAAATGTTTCACCACGAAACAAATTTCCGTTCTGTCAGTAGAACAAGAGGGCATAAGTGACAATTGGCTCAAAGTAAATACTGAGAGGACTTCTAGGGGCTTGTGTCTTGCAGTGTTGCCTCAATAGTTCTGCTCGTGAAGTCTTCTGCAGACAGTAGTCACCGACACATCCATGTCTACCGACTAATGGGTGTTTCTGATCTGTTGGACAGGTGTTCAGGGGTTGGCCTACCAGGCCCATTGCGATTACTGAGCGCACCAGTGCTCTCTTTCTTCTTTATGATGCTCCAAATTAAGGATGGGCACAAGTACTCTGGGATTCAAGTGTTTGAAAGACAAAAACAGCTTGAGCACTACACAGTAATCGATAGACAGTGTCGTTCTACGGATAATAACGTTAGTTTCAGAAATCCAGCAGTCTATAGCTATTTCAGCAGGTGTTGTGACCAGGGCTTGACATTAACACCGGCTGAGCAGAATTCGGGTGTCTGCATGGTTGTCAAATGTATGTGGAGTTCTAGCGTTGGGGCAATAAGGATGTACTGAACAGAACAAGCAAACCCTCACACCGAGCTGCCTGTCCAGGCCAGCAGAACGCTTCACATACTGACCCCATCTGTAGAGCAGCGGCAGTCCGAACGCCGGGGCTGCCCCCCCCCCCCCACCCCGGACCCAGAGCGGAACAGAAAGTCCCCGGGGACGGGCGCAGGGTTCGAGTGCACTCTCTGCCGTCCCGCGAGCGGCTCCATCCCCAGCCCCCAACCCCCCACCCCCCCAGGCTGCCCCGATTGAATTAGCGAATTAGTTTATTGGGCCGTGGTGCTCATAAAGACGAGGCGGAGGGCTCTCTGTTCCTCTCAGATAAGAGACGGGAGCGGGGGAAGCGCCAAGATGCCACCGGCGGGGCCCGGAATCCCCAAAAGTACGACTGGCATTCTCGCCCGGCAAAAACCTCATTCCAGAGAAATTACAAGTCACCCATTTAAGATTTAAAATCTGCATTTAGCTGCGCTGGTCCCTCTGAAACAATTTGTTTTGGATTAAAATACTTTTCTGTGCTCTGTTGATCTTGCCTGGTTTAACTGATCCTGCAAATATGGCCAGAAAGCACTTTTTGAGAGCATTTCATTGGTTCCAATACACCAGACAAGATCAGTAAAGCGTAGAAAAGAATTTCAATCCAAAACAATCCCACGTCTGCCCTGAAAGGAATCGCATCACCAGGAGTGCGCTGCAACTTAAAGTGATCTCGTAGCATACGAATTGCTTTTAGACAAAAGCCGTCCGATCAATCAGCGAACTCCTTACTCTTTTATGTCCAGAATAAATTATTTAATCGGGGAGGCTCTGATTAATTAATCATGTAATTGATTGTAGCTTTTTAAAAAAAAGTTTTTAAAAGGTTCCTCGGGGTAGAAATCCAAGGAACGTCTGGTTCCCTGTATCAAACATTTATGAATCAACTTTGCAGGGAACGTGGAGCCTGTATGTGCACAGCTCCTCAAACTAGTCTCATTTCCTGGGGTTCATTTCACAAGGTGACAATAATGTTAAATCCAACTGGATTCAAAATGAATATTTTTGCATGAACGACAGGGCTTTCCCCCGTGCCAGGGAGAGAAGGGGCACCGGTTCGGAGTTAAATGTAGCAGGCAGTACCACTCTGCTAACAGACCTCCTGAGCTGCAGAACCTTACATTCATTTTTGTAAACAGCGCCTTTCAGAACGGGCCAGTTCTCACTTGGCTGAACCGTACTGTGCAGAAGTGCTAGACTCCAGAACATTCTAATCGACCAGCACCGCGTGTCATGTCAGTCCTGAGAGGGTACAGACCGGCCTCAGCACGCTCTCTACCTCACACCCGATACCGCCAACAGCCCCACACCCCACCCATTCCAGAGGGCGAAGTTTCAGCATGCTCTCTACCTCACACCCGATACCACCAACAGCCCCACACCACACCCAATACAGAGAGTGGGGTTTAAGTACGATCTCCACCCCATTCCAGAGACAGAAGAACAAGAAATCCTCTGCGATGGTTATCCGCAAAAAAATAATAATAATACACGATTAAATGCAAAGGAAAATGTCCTCGGACAACGAAGAACACAAGTTGAGAACTACACGGCTCTGATACTGCGTAGAGCCGAGGGCTAAGAGAGCAGGAGCCGGCTGAAGCAAAGATAAAAAAGCACCGTATTACAGCGTCTCGCCGGGGAAAGAGAAAACGATTTACCCTCGGTGACAAACGTATAGTTTCATGGGGATCTGAGCACGCGGGCATTGCTCAAGAAACCCCAAATTAAGAGAGGGGGGGAAACCGTCAAGCTGAGCTCAGCGCTTTTTGATCCGCGCTCTTCTTCCGGCAGCCGCCGGGTAAAACGGAGCCGGTCTCCTGAGTAACGGCCGTCGCCTCGTAAGCCACCTGCGATTGGCCGTCATTACGGGGCACGTGCTGAAGAAGATCTGCGGCTCAAACGCCCGCAGGCTTATAACTGCCGTCAGGTTCAGGCCCTCGCACGTGACGTGAGTGTAGCACAGTGGGTAAGGAACTGGGCTCGTAACCGAAAGGTCGCCGGTTCGATTCCCGGGTAAGGACACTGCCGTTGTACCCTTGAGCAAGGTACTTAACCGGAATTGCTTCAGTATATATCCAGCTGTATAAATGGATACAATGTAAAATGCTATGTAAAAAGTTGTGTAAGTCGCTCTGGATAAGAGCGTCTGCTAAATACCTGTAATGTAATGTAACATCACCAGCTCAAAGCCTCCAGTCCTAAAGTACTAGACCTGAATTTTACTGAGAGTGCAATCGCAATGCGACAAGTCCAAAAACACCTCGAACAAATAGTTTCATGACTAGAACACGAGTATATCAATTCATAAACACACATAATTGTTATATATCCCATATTTAAACTGGCTGTTTGTGTCGCAGAAGTGTGCTGCTGCTGTTCTAAGTGCCTTCATTGCACCGATAAAACTTTATCTCAAAGCACTGAGAGAAAAATCGTCTTTCATGGGTCTCCATAAAAACCTGCGGCCGCTTATGAGAACCTTAATAACAGCAGGCTGGCAGGACCTAAGGTTCATAAATGTCTAATGTCACCCAGGCCCTGCATCATATCTGAAGAGTGGCAGTGTAGCATAATGGGTAAGGAGTTAGTCTTGTAACCTAAAGGTCCCAGGTTCGATTCTCGGGTAGGACGCTGTCATTGTGCCGTGGAGCAAGGTACTTAACCTGCATTGCTTCAGTATACATCCAGCTGCATAAAAGGATGCATTTAAATGCTGTGCAGAACGTTGTGCAAGTCGCTCTGGATAAGAGCGTCTGCTAAACGCCTGTAATGTAATGTAATGTAAAAGAGTGGGGAGACTAACCGCGGCAGAGTCCCCCCCCCCCGTACCCCGACCCTGCGAATAAAGAATCAAATAGGTTCCCCGGCTCACGCGAGAAGATCAGCTCCGCGTGACAGACTGGTCGTTAAAGCGTGAGCTCTCCGTCTCCATTCGTCTCTGAGCTGGTCGTTCGGCGTGCTCGCGCCGTCCCATCGGCTGGCCGCCGCCGCGATTAGCGGAGTCCGCGGCGCTCCGTCGGCAGGACACGCTTAACCGCGCCGGAGACCCCGCGGTCCGTGCGCAGAGACGGTCGTCACCGCGAGCAGCCGGGGAGCGGGAGATAAGACGAGCGGCTTGTCGGCCTGCGCAAGACGCCCCGATACCGCACGTGCTCGCAGCGCAAACGGGGAAGGGAGAGAGCGGGGAGGAACGCGGAAGGACGAGCGAGCCCCTGCGTCTGCGGGGGGTTCCTGATCACGTGACTGACGGCTGGACCCGGCACAGTACGCTGAGGAGCGGAGAAACGTACGCATTCTCACCAGTGAGGAAAACGCATTTCGCACAGGTCCTGCAGCACCATGAAAGAAATGCTGCTTGAAGACGAGCATGCCCAAAATTTCAGTCAAAGCAAAAAAGCGTGAATGCGAGAGACCGAGAAGTCCTCATGAATATACACATTAATACGTATAATGATACTGAATGTAATGGGAGCATGTGAATGGCTGTTTATCATTGGAAATAACATCACAGAAATACATGCATACAAGGGCGCAAACAGTAAAGCTCTCTCGTCACTGATATGCTTAAAATATTAACCAGACCTGGACAGAGAGAGCAGTGCAGAGGTAAAGATCAACGCCAAGCCGCAAGACATGGGGTATACGTTCATGAACTGCTCATTAATAAGGTGATGACCCATATTTGGACCGTAATATTTAGAAGTTATGTTGAATGTGCAAGTTCCAATGCATAGGTTATGTGCTGTATTGTGGATCAGCACTAAATAAAGTCAAGTTATGAACATTTAAATTCCACAGAGCTCAGAGCATTTGACAAACTGCATGCTGGACAGTTTCTCTAATTACTACACGCTGGACAGTTGCTTGTGCTGGCTATACAGAATGGCGGTATAATTTGGCTGGTGCACTGGAAGGTGGGTCCCAGATGCTAAAATGTTTGTGTCGGCCTTATGAAAAGGGCAGTCCAACTTGGCGTCTTCTTACAAAGCAGACCCTCATGCCTGACAGCAGTTTGTGTTAGGAATAGAGATCGACCGATCAATCAGCCTGGCTGATTTATCAGGCTGATATGGCTGATTTATCGGGCTGATATGGCTGATTTATCGGGCTGATATGGCTGATTTATCGGACTGATATGGCTGATTTATCGGGCTGATATGGCTGATTTATCGGACTGACATGGCTGATTTATCGGGCTGACATGGCTGATTTATCGGGCTGATATGGCTGATTTATCGGACTGACATGGCTGATTTATCGGGCTGATATGGCTGATTTATCGGGCTGATATGGCTGATTTATCGGGCTGATATGGCTGATTTATCGGGCTGATATGGCTGATTTATCGGGCTGATATGGCTGATTTATCGGGCTGATATGGCTTATCAGGTTGATACAAGGACATTTTGAGGCAATCGGCATCGGCCGACAGATTTTGTTCCATTTTCTATTTCTTCATTCAAAATCAACGCCTTCTGCCCAATCGTCCAAAACAGAAAAAAATCTTGTCCTAGTTATTAAACGTTAACGCTCTGACTTCAGATTGAAGTCAGTTTGAGGGCCAGCAGACCACACAGCCTCCAGTATGGATAAGGGACATTTGTAACAGCTATCTGCCAGTTTTCAATGTGCCGACAAAAAGCTAAAATCTTGTTCAGCAACGTATATTAACCACATTTATAGTTTATGTATACAGTTTTATAGTTTAGCTATAATAGTTATATATTTCACCCATCATAGTTACAGGCTACATGTTGCTGAACTCTCCACAGAGCACTTCAGCAAAAACTTCAAGTAAACTTTGCTTTTATGTGAAGCCTATATGGCATTACTTGGAGTTTGATTTTGCCGTTGGCATCAAGGCACAGGAAAAAAATTCTCAGACATATTTGGCAAACAGAAAACAAAAACAATGTTGGCAAGAGGGAGGACAGCAGTGGCTCCTAGGAGTATGTGTGTGTCTGTGTGTGTGTGTGTAAGTGTGAACTTGTAATACTACCTTTGTGGGAACCAAATGTCCTCACAAGGATAGAAAGATGAGGAAAATGTATCTTTGTGGGGACCTTTAGCTGATCCCCACAAGGTCAAGGGCCAGCACTAGATAGGAGCAACACAGGTGGTCACCTACAGTGCAGTCGATCTGCAGGGGGCGCCAAACAAAGGGAAGAAAATAAAAATAAAATGCATTTGGATGCAAATTCCACCACTGCCCCCTCCCCCCACACCCTGGTCCGTGTTCACAACACCATCCATCCCTACCCCCCCCTCCCCACACACACCACAACCCCACTCTCCCAGTCCAAAGAGACCACCCCCACCCTGGTCAGTGTTCAATATAGCATCCAGCCCTACCCTCTTCCCCCACCCCACCCCACCCTCCCGGTCCAAAGAGACCACCCCACCCTGGTCCATGTTCACAACACCATCCATCCCTACCCCCCCCCCCCCCCACACACACACCACAACCCCACTCTCCCAGTCCAAAGAGACCCCCCCCCCCCCAACCCTGGTCAGTGTTAACTACAGCATCCAGCCCTACCCCCTTCCCTGACCCCACCCTCCTGGTCCAAAGGGACCCCCACCCCCACAACTCCATCCTGGGTCGTGTTGCACCATCGCACCACCCCTTCTACATCCAGGGCGAAACACTGCCGTCAAAGCTGGCTTCACAGCTGATTTTAAAGGCGATTTTCCAAACCGCCTCATCCGATGCCAACTGTTTATGGGTTTTAACACTTTTAAGAGTGACAAGTAAACATGTCACACAGACCGCTGTGGAGTAAATAATCTGGTTAAATAACTGCGGTGAAAACGACACAAACACGGAGCTCCTTTTCACGCTGCGTCATCGCGTTTCGGAATTCAGCGAGTGAACAGGGTCTGACGGGATTGGTTCTGCTCCTCAGCACAGAAAGTTTAAGCATCACGCTCGGGTGCAAAGGCCATGCCTACGCTCGCTAAAGATCCACACTCGCTGTTTTTACCCGAAGATTCAACCCACTGCCTTCATCAGTGAAACGGTTTTGGGTGCTGATAGCAATCTTTTACACGCAGGTGTACAAGATAATTAGAGAAGAACTATCAATCAGAGCCTCTATTTTCAGGAACGCCGTTGACAAGAACTTCACTTACTGGCCACAAATCCAAGAAGTAGCAAAATATTTAATTGGGAATGGAGAGCGATGTGATTTATGCCATTCCGTTTACAACTGAAGGTTTGCAGATGTAAGGAAATCAGAAACTACATTCAGAAAAGTTCCGCACAAAATTTTTTAGTTAAGATTTCAGCATAATCCCTTCATCAGTGAAATTGCGTGATGGCAGTCTTGTAGATCCAGCTCTACAGAATCACCACAGGTGTACAAAGCTAATTTAGAGGGAACCAGCAATCAAAGCCTCTATTTTCAGGTAGGCTATTAAGAAGAACTTAATTTGTTTGACAGTGTACACAAAAAGTATGCTCTGATTTAACGCCTTTGTGCAGATGCCAAATCCTCCCCCATTTAGGGGGTGTTTTATGTAGGGCTTTTTAACCCTAGACGTGAGAATCACAGAGACTTGGAAAATGGCTTAACAGAAGCAAGACGCTTGTGCCATTTACAACACTAGATTGGTTTATATTCAAAATTTTGGTTGAAATAGGTTGAAGTGTCTCAACTGCAATTATCATGGTGAAAATGCAAAAATGAAGCTTTTCTCGTTCAGTTTGAAATGAAACACTGAGAAATCACAATCACATATATAAAACAGGTAAAGCTTACAAGTCCTGGATTATAAACTCCGTGACCATAAGTGTGATATGCAGAACTACTAAAGATCTAGGGAGAAAAATGTAAGCAGTTTACCCTGGTGTCCCTTAATGTCTCCAAATATATCCAAAATGTCAAATTGTGCATTGAAGTAAATCATATTATAATCATATATTTTAAAATAAATCAACTTTTTTGACTCACAAAACTCATTTTTACATCATTTCATCAGTATATAGGTCTAAGGGTCAAAAAACATATCCAAAACCTCTGAAATGCTATAACTGAATAAGTGAAAGTACTAATACATATATCTTCACCATGTTTGCATGTTCATATGTTATTGTTAGAAAAGGCTGTTGTCTCTCTAGAAAGTTGTTTCTAATGACCAATGCAAATATAACAAATATCAAAAATATAACACAATGTAAATAACTGAAATGTTACAAGTAGTAATACATATATCTTCACCATGTTTGCACGTATCCTCGCTAGACTTCATGGTTCCTCTTCTTCTTCTCACCCACTCCATGGATTTACCTTAGCCATGCTGGTGAGCTGGCAAAATTAGAAAAATCTTCCAAATGCCAAAGAAAAAAAACATTACGACTGCTTGCATGGACAATGCTACAGTCGACTGCAACGCTGTGCAGAACAACAACCATTCCTGTTGTTTTACTCTCAATCGTTGTTATGAACTTCCAATGAAACCAATGCCACACACCAATGTCCTCTACTGGATAAAATACACCCTTTCAATCAAACCCGAATGAACTGAAAAGAGTTACAGCCGCTTAAAAAGGAAGTGGGGTTTTGCATGTGGCCGATGCAAATGCCTACCCCCAGTTACTATTTGTGTGTTTATTTCTCAAGTGGATTGTTCAAGTCTCCCAGAGTGTATTATCTAGTGTGTCATGCCTGGGGGGTAGATGAGACTGCAGGGAGGGGGTGCTTGTTAAATGGACAAACTACACAACAATGATGGCACTTTGAAACTCCGATTTGGCTTAGTTGTTGTGCATCGTCTACTAATAAAGCTATAACAATTTGTTGCTTCCATTTATAGTTTGGTTGCAGTAGCACTGAATGTCGGTGTTCATGGCATCAAGGCCACTTGTAGAAGTTAATTTGAGAATAACTACTAATTACAGATAAGGACTACTTACTCATGACAGCTAATCAAAAATGGTTTAACCTTTTTGGTTTAAAGGAGTACCATGGTGGTTGAACGTGACACTTCCCAGTTGTCTTCAGGCAACAACAAAACAATTGTGCATATTTTTTTTATTCTTCAGTCATTTCAATGTACTTTAAAACATATTTTTCTAAGCCTAAATTTCCCACTATAAAAATTCACCCGAACCATCTGGGCGTGGTAATGAGAATCAGTTAGCTATGATTGACAGACCGTGCCCCATTACCATAGCTACCCCCATGATACGCACTCTCTTTCGGAGACTGAATTTTCACAAGCTAGCTAGCTTAGTAGTATATCAAGTATCGATAGATAGCTAAGGTAAGGACGTTGACTTATATCCAGTTATAATTTTTGCTATCTAGCTAGCCAAGTTAAGATAAAAGCACAACTATAATGTCCTCATAAAAGCAAACTAGCAAGCTAACGTTATCGATAACATTGCCTTATGAAAGCAAACCTCCTAGCTAGCTAACGTTAGCTAGCTAGCTAAATGAATATAACCAGAAATAATCTAAAGGCACTCTAATTTAAGTGAACCTAACGTTAGTCAAATATTTGCATTGTCTGAACAGCAGGACGGTGTGTCCTGTCAGATTACGGGGCGTGGAAATAGGAGTGGTTACTGTATTCGTGACGTAGCAAAATGACAACTTTCTCAACCGGTTGAAAATAGGACGATGAATTTAAAACGCATATTTCTCCAAAAATACAGAACGGACATATTTAATACTTTGCTCATTGTGTTTCTTCAATGCCTCTTGTGCAAATAGCACATAAAACCGAGAGAGTGTGAAAATCACCATGGTACTCCTTTAAAAGCTATTCATCAAAGCACTATATGTAGGACAAATGCCATTATTTTATTTAAGATGTCCCATCTGATTCCAGACTGTTGGTGAACCTGGTGGAGCCTCAAGCCAAAGTTTTTGAACAAATCACAGTAGAGACTAGGAGAATTCTACGCAATTTGCATTTGTCCTGAACAAATACATGTTGACTACATCCACAATCAATTTTTTTCTGTGAATCACTGAATTTGCCAACCTGTGTTTTATAAAAAAAATTATATTAATAACAAGTGCATTCAATTGTGATTCAAAGTTAAAGATAAATTTTGCCTGGATACGGAGTCTTGCTGAGAATGAGCTCGACAACATCGTACAGGTAATCCCAAATCAGGCTTCTTTCAATCTCACAATCACCTGGATGTCCCCGGAGATTAAAAATATTTTTTTTGCTGCCTCTTGGAAACTACTCATGCTTAAACAGTGTTGAAAGCTATGAAGAATTCATTAAGTTAGCCACCAAGATGGATTACCCCATGAAAATACAAACCTTAACCTAATGCCTCTAACACTCACATACGGAGTGATCAGGTGTGAATTAAAAAAGCGCTGCAATCTCTTGACCCGTTATTTTAAGGCTAATGGAATATCCTTCAAGACATTTCTACACTTGATTGATTACACTTATTTTTACCATATTTAACACATGGAGACTTCCTGAACTGTCTCGCTCTACACCTTTCAGAGAACGGTGTGCATTTTCTGTATGAATGATATTAACTTTACGGTGATACGCTGCTTCAGTGATGCTACCCATATCTCATGACTTCATTTCAGGAATTTATATAGCACTTCATTCTTCATTCACACTATTCCATCGACAGTAGATGTGCAACCTTGTTTCAGTCTTTCTCATGGTGCTTAGTCATTTGGGAATCCCAAGGGGTGGGGTTCAGAGTGAAAGGGAAGGGTGCGGTGTGTGAGGGGGAGGAGCTTAGGGTGAAAGGGAGGGGTGGGGTGTGTGAGGGGGCAGAGCTCAGAGTGAAAGGGAGGGGTGGGTGTGTGAGGGGGAGGAGCTTAGGGTGAAAGGGAGGGGTGGGGTGTGTGAGGGGCGGAGCTCAGAGTGAAAGGGAGGGGTGGGGTATGTGAGGGGCGGGAGCTCAGGGTGAAAGGGAGGGGTGGGGTGTGTGAGGGGGAGGAGCTTAGGGTGAAAGGGAAGGGTGGGGTGTGTGAGGGGGCGGAGCTCAGAGTGAAAGGGAGGGGTGGGGTGTGTGAGGGGGCGGAGCTCAGGGTGAAAGGGAGGGGTGGGGTGTGTGAGGGGGCGGAGCTCAGGGTGAAAGGGAGGGGTGGGGTGTGTGAGGGGGCGGAGCTCAGGGTGAAAGAGAAAGAAGGATAAAGGTAATGAAGTGCCAAAATATTAAATGTAATGTTTTTTCAAACCACTGCTTCAGTTGAATTAGCAAAATGGCACTGAGCACATTGTACACATGAGCCAATATGGTGACACTGAAACAATCAAATTATTCACAATGCACTGAGTTTGCGATCCTGACCTCCCGTGGACAGCTAAAGGTCCCAGAGTGAGGCTGAGTCTCGCTCCAGCACATGTGAAGCACTGAGCACCTTCATGAACTGGCCAAGAGTGCAAAGTGTCTGAAGTAATTACCCCGACATGGATACTCTAATTTGACCCCTGAAGGCCAGTAGTGCTGCTGGTTTTCATTCTTCCCCCTCCAATCAGGACTGATTTAGACCCAGGACACCAGGTGAGTGAGAACTCTGGCTAATTAGCGACATGAATCAGTCTATTAATTATCAGTTAGAAAAGAAAACCACCCAATCTCGCACAATCAGGTTTTTTTACATAACATTACATTACAGGCATTTAGCAGACGCTATTATCCAGAGCGACTTACACAACTTTTACATTGTATCCATTTACACAGCTGGATATATACTAAAGCAATGCAGGTTAAGTACCTTGCTCAAGGGTACAATGGCAGTGTCCTACCCAGGAATCTAACCTGTGACCTTTCGGTTACAAGCCCAGTTCCTTACCCACTGTGCTACACTGCCTACAACAGATTTTCCATGCAAGATGTTACATATGCAAGGATAAAAATGCTTGCTGTAATTACTGCAATGACAGGACATGACGTCGCTGCCTGTGCATCCACAGGGAAAATACACCGTGTCAGCAAAAACATGAGAGCAATGCAGCTAACTGGCCTAGGATTCACACAGTTTCGTTTTTTTCAGGAAGAGAAGACTGAATATTAAAAACACACCTGAGTAATGCAGAGAAAACTTTGAGCATGACCACTGAGCATTAAACTCACACGACTGTGGAGAATCCATAGGAGGCCCGAGCTGCTTCGGGCGAAAACCAAATTAGAACGAGATTGTTCCAGCACCTTCCGTGCTTTGTCTCCCAATTACACAGAGGAGATTTTTTGTCGTTTGTTTCTTGTATGGATTGCCGTCACAGAGCGCACTTGCTGATTTAAGAACTTTTTTTTGATCTCATTAAGGACTGGTTTTCGTTTAATTCGGTTTGGGATTTGGTATAAAAAAAAGGCGGCCATTTCGCGAGCGTGCTGAGAAAGCCTTCTCCCGCTGTACCGGAGGGCCCAAATGAGTTGACGCCGGACTAATTCATCGCCAGCTACAGACAGCGAATGCTCCGGGGAACTGCCGCAGAAATAATTTGCCACAGGGACTTGATAATCTGTTGGCAGCTGCTGTTAGTTTTGGGGTCACGTTGATGAAAATGCATTACCTTGCACAAAGGAAGGAATACAATATGTTTTTTTGGGTTTTTTTTTTTTTTTCAAACATGAATTTTCATTTCAAACATTCACACCAGAGACATCAATGCTGTTTGCTACTTTGCAATATGCTGCATATTTTACAGCATGGATTGAAATGCATTACATGCGGCGTTATGCAAACATCATGTCATTAGCTATCCTTCTGAAGAGCAGAACGGCGGTGCTTTCTTCTGACACTCTGTTAGGATTGGTGTTATAGATGCGAGTGTGGCTGTGGGCATGTGCATTGATTTTTAAGACAAGTAACTGATAGGGATGTAATGGGAATAATATCATTACTAATACTAATATAAACCCCAGGGAAGCATCAGTTTGGGTATTTGGGTAGCACCAATGACTGAAATCTTTAAGTATTAGAATCAAACACCACAAATAACTTGACATTTCAGATACGCCTTTATCTTGAAAGATGACAGATTAGCAATCTGTAACCATGAACTGACAGGATATCCCGTAATTAAGTATTTGTTTAAAAAAGAGACACACTGCTGGAATTCTGACAAATGATCAGACAATAGCCTGAACACTGACCCCACGAAAAGCTTACTTTCTTCTTTCAAAGGGATGGATCAGTTCTCCGACTCTCATTAAAATACATCTCTCTCTCTCTCTCTCTCTCTCCCCCCCCCTTTCCAAACTTGCCTCTCTCTGTGAATATCAATCAAATCGAGATGTTATATGACCTAAAATGGTTCCCGCTGAATTATTGTCTCAGCCCGATGCCTGGGAGACAGTATTTTCACAGTGAAGGATGCCGCCGTCCCGGGTGCATAAAAACGCACTGATGAGAATGGAGACGAATGGGGAGATGGATATCTCCGGACGTTTCCTAAATGGCTAGCTTACCCGCAGCACCGCCCCGGGCCTCCTCGCCGAGGAGGGGGGGGTGGGTCTCCTGCGCTCCGTCTGCCCTTGAGGGGTCACGCGGGGAGGTGCGGCCGCGTTTGGGGAGATCCGCCCGGGTCAGCACTTCAGCGTCTTAATTTAGCGTCGCGCTACGAACCGCGCAGACTCCCGACTCCGAGCGGGGGAAGGCTCTAACGAAGAAGCACTAAAAGACAGCCTGTCTTCTTTTGAAATTCCCTTGGGGGGGAGCGAGGGGGGGGGGGCATGCCAAGAGAGGTAAAAATCATATTCCCAGTCTCGTTACCTCCACCTTTCACTCTCGCCCGCGCCGTCCCTCGAATATAACCACTCAGCAGTCGGGCCACAGAGGCCCAGTCAGGCCCCACCCACGCACTGACACCTTCGGTGCTAATTCACCTGTTAGCAGAGCTCGTAAAGCGCCGCCCTGTCACTGTGTAAAATGCGCCCCGTCAGTGTGAAACGCACTCTGTGTGTGACTTACCGGCACACCGAGCGTTCTCCCGCGTACGGAACGGCTCACCCGCAGGCAGAATTACGAAAGGTTCAAGCGTGCGGACGAGGCTTCCGACCAATGAGATGCGCCGGCGATGGTCAAACCGGACCGGTTCAAAAGAGCTTATCAGACCACTTCAGAGAGCTCTGCGGATATGACTGTCCTCACTGCGCCTGTTCAGCCACAATTTAAAATGTTCAGCATTAAATAAACTCTGGTGCAGGCCACTTGACAACAGTACCGAGTACAATTTCTCTGATAAGAGCACCTTGGATTCCAGTTGTAATCCTATGAATTCTGTTATAGGTAAATTAACAGTTAGCGTTCCGCTGCGTTAGTGGTGACACCAATGCCATCTTCCTTTTTGTTTGCATTTTTTTTTGTTTTTAAACAGACATATTGTAGACGCTAAGGGTAAGCCTGATGTCACGCTGCGACAAGCATGTCAGAGTTTTCCACTGATTTCTCCAGGAGAAAAATTTCCCCAGTCTAATTTCTGAGTGATATTCACTGGGTGTTTCTCCGCATACGTTTGACACAGTCATCACCACACATGACAGCCTCTGACACCCTGGTAACAGATTGACATGAATACTAGCTCCAAAGCACTGATCCCCCCCCCCACCCCACCGCCTCACCACCCCCACACCCCCCAACACCCCTACCCCCCCACCCCACCGCCTCACCACCCCCACCCCCACCCCCACTATCTTCCGCATCAGTTCAATGTTCAACATCGTGTGAAGTACCAATAGAAGGACCCAGAGCAGCAAAGACTTTGTAGGGACTTTGATACATACTGGGTGAATGTTGTCCGGTGTACAGTACCTACATATGTATGATTTATTTGGGCAGAAGACAAATCTTCTGAGAGAGCTATCTGTACAATTTCTCACCTACTTAAATGGGAATTAAATTGCACGTTGATACTAGTTTTACATAATGAATGGGTATCCGTTGCTTCAGCATTAATCACGTGTCATGTAATAGCTGAGGTCTTTTGTTATTGAATAAAAAACATAAGGCCTACTGACAGCATTATGAACCGATTTAAAGTAAAAAGCACTATATCAGCAGTCTAAATCGTATTTATTACCAAAGTACTGTACAATGCTATTATTGCTAATCTTTTGGTAGCCGCTGAAACAAAACAGTAGCCTAAACCATTTATTTCCCGGTTTTAAAAAAATGGTTGCAAGTGCGAAGTGGTAAAACCAGTTTGAAAATCGCGGTCGCATCAACCAGGTGAAAATAATCATTCGTTGAAAATGGGGAACGCACCCACCTGTACCAGTCCAATCCTTTGTCGTAGTGTCTATCAAAGAAATGGGGCTCATTCCCAACTGCCCTAACGTCGGGGTGGACCCTTAACGCTTCCAAAAGAGCCCTCGTGCCTCCTTTCTTCACCCCGATGATGATGGCCTGGGGCAACTTTTTCTCCCCGTAATCCGAGGTGCAATTCGCCCCTCTGCTGAGTCCCTCGCCCGTGGTGCTGAATTCTCGGCGCTCCCTCTCCAGCCCTATATTCTGGAGCCCCGCATTCGTTTTAGTCGGATGTGTCTGTGTTCTGATCCACTCCGCCGTCTTTTGTTCCGTTTGTACATTATCTTCCCGGTTTACCGGGGAGACTGCGTAACCGGCGACCGTCTGCTCGGTCGAGGTACGTTCTAGCAGCTCCTCGGTGAAATAACCCTGAGACGTGGTGGAATAAAGTTTCTCCCTAATCGTCAGGAAAGTTGTCTCCACTGTCACTAGCCTCCCTTGGTACACGTAGTTTTCCTGCAGCGGGAACTGTAACGAGTTGTAACAGTTCATCAAGCTATAGAACAGGTAGGTGATAGAGAGGGAGAGGGTAAACATGAATAAGATCTTCCGAGGCACTTTAGCGGTGAAAACTGAAGTACTGGACCAAAATGCCATCTCTGATAGCAATAATCCCCTCAGAGAAGTGGCCAGACATGTTTTCACCCCAAGCCTTGCATGGACCCAACAATAATAATCTGTCACTATCAGTACTGTTCCCGACAAAACTGCTGGACCCCCACTCACCTTAAAAAATAAAACTAGCAAGCGCACAGCTCGGGCCAGAATAAATCAGATCGTTAAAATTTTTGAAAGAAAATCGCCCGGCTTTCTTAAATATCGATTTCTTATTCCAACGCTGACAGCCTTTGTCACAATTTATAGGACCGGATTTTTAGATTAGACAGGCGGCCGTCTGGTATCTCTCCGAATAAGCAGCTCAATTTGCAATGGGCAGCGCGTGACTGAAGAAGTCCTGACATTTTAAACAAAAAAATACAAGAATTTGACGAAGTCTTGGAAGTCGCGCGCAAGGCACGTCTTCAGTCTCCTACAATTTTTTTCTTCTGCGTTTCTTTTAAATCCAATCCCATTCCCGCACAAGGAATGTGCACAACATTATTTTCCCAATTTCCCTGCGCGAATTCACGGAGTGTTTAATCCAAGCATGGCTGTGAAATTGAAATAGGCTTCTTCCCACAGCCAGTCGTTTATGCGCGAACTTTGTGCAGATGAACGTGAGTGCCCTCTGCATCATATTCATTGACTCCCTGCTTGAGCGCGCTGCCTGTTGACCTAATACCTTTTGTTGATTGGTGGACACGACGTGCGTATCAGCGGCGTGAGCTCATCTGAGCGCGAGTACAGTAACAAACGGCACACGCCGGCACACGGAGGGCTGCTGCCGCTGGACTCAGGTTTCCGGAACCTGTGAAACGGCACTGATAGTACCTCGAAATTGAGAAGCCACCCCCCTCAAAGAAAAGAACGGCTAGGGTCTAATCAAGTTTAAGACAAGGATAACAGTTTTGGATGTATTATTATTATTATTATTATTATTATTATTACTATTATTACTATTATTATTATTCTTATTATAGGTGTTGCTAATAATGATAATATTATTATCATTTGTTGACAGAAATTCTATCAACAAATAGTAATACTTATTCTTCTTATTATTATTATATATATATATATATATATTTTTTTTTTCAGCAATAAGTATCCTATCATGACTAAAAAATACATATTATGTACTACCACGTACAACGGCAACCGCTAAAAGGAACATTGCTGAAAGTTCAATCATCTATGACGGCGAGGTTGCTTATGAGAGTTTTTGCGAAACATGGTTCATATTGTGACATTTGAAAAGATTGTAAGTAACAATTAATTTGATAATATTCATAAGTAATCGGCATAGATACAAAAAAAGATGAGCAATTAATGAAACCTGACGCTAACGGCAAACTCAGTGAAGAGTCAATGTATACATAACAGATGTGACCCTAAATGCAAACTGTATAAACGACTTCTTCTTCTTATTATTATTATTATTATTATTATTATTATTATTATTATTATTAAAACTCCGACCATTTACGGTTGCTGGGTGTTCCATAAAGCTCAATCTTGCCCCCTACTGGTGTATTGAAGAATTTGAATTCCTTTTCACAATTTACATACAGGCAGAGGTGAAAGCGAAAAAACAAGGAAACAAAAGAGGTCTGTTCTGGAAACGCACCATAAATATCCGCAAGGTATTAACAGAAGTCACATTTTTTATAGAATGTTTGGTGATGATACGGACCACGCTGATGCTGTGCAGCGTTTCCCTTCTCAGTGCTAAAGAAGCTCACATGTAACAGATTAGCCTTTGAAAAGCTTTACCCTACAAGGCGGTCTAAAGAACACGTTATGGAAGAGCTGTCTTCATTGTCACTTAGAGATACCGCATAAAACGCAGCTTATTAAAAGCCATTTCATACAGCGCTGAATGATACCAAGTTGTGCGAATCTGATGGCAAAGTCTTAATGGATAGCACAATATGTAGTCCTAAAACAGTTTAAAATGTTTTATGGTGAGGATTGGTAGTAGGCATCGGATGATCACATGCATTGCATGATATTACATTAATTTAGCAGATGCTTTTATCCAGATGGACTTACAGGCGAAACAGAAGTGAACACACCTGATTAATATTGTAATAAAATAAGTACTGATTTCTATTGTTTCTCTTGTAAAGCACTTTGAGCTGAATTTTATGATATGAAAGGTGCTAAATAAATAAAGTTAATTATGATTATTATGATTATTATGATTATTAATATGGCCTAATGGCTAACAGCACTACCCAGACCGGTGAGTGTGCATTCACCATCACTAAATCACAAGTGCAGGTTAACTATGCAAAGCAAGAACTAAAACAGATTCTAAATACACCAAGAGTACATCCTTAACAAGGCCTACAGAAGAGAAATGTAAAACCATGAAATATCACGATGTTAATTCTTGGTGTGGGGATGGGAGGAGAAGTGTCATGCAGTCTAAAGAGCTGGGTCTTCAGACTGGGCTCAGTCTACATGGGAATATGGACAGTGATTCTCCTGTCTTGACCACAGTGGGAAGCCCATTCCACCACTGGGTGGGGGGGAGTATAGGGTTTAATACACACACACATACACACACACAAACACGCACGCACATACACAAACACACACACACGCATGCATACACAGTCACACAGACACATGCATACACACACACACACACACACACACACACACGTATCCACACACACATACACACACGCACGCATACACAATCACTCACACACTCACATCCACGCACACACACACACATGCACACATACACAATCACACAGACACATGCATACACACACACACAGGCATACACAATCACTCACACGCACACACAAATACACACACATACACAAACACACGCATACACAAACACACACACAGACACACACATACAGAAACACACACACACACACACACAAATAATGCAAAAGTAAACACCAGTGTTTTATGCAGCAGCAATGATGGGACACCTATTCCCCACATACAAGCTGTATATTTGTATTTATCTGGTCTATAAAACGGGTAATAAATGCAGCAATTAACATCGCATATCATCCAAGCAGAGAGCCAAGGACTATCTCCTCTCTAATGTTACCCTCTGCTTCAAGCATAAAGAACCTTTTAAAGCACCTTTTAAAATGCAGAGTAAAAATAAGCATATTGCAGCTTTTAACGTGAACATATTTCAATGTAAAATGTGCATGCAGATTTCAACCCGACCATCTTTCAAAGTGCTGCATTTTACTGGTTTAATGAATGTCTTCTTTATGCTAAATGCGGCTGGCTTTGTTTACATTAAGTCTATGCTATTTTTCTAAGCAAAATACTGCTTCCAGCAACTCTACATTTTTTGAGTGCCAATGCCCCACACAAAGGCTGAGCTGCTGTGTTAGCTTAGCTAGACGTATGGTTATTCCACACTGCTTGGGTCCTGTGAGGGGGTCATGAACAGAAGAAAGCCTGGTTTACTGTTCATGCACGGAATGCGCTGTATGTACAGTGCTCCCTGACAGCCAATCAGAGAGCCAACATGATGGGCGTGCAAAGGCGAACTGTATCAAATGTAACTAAAACTGCAGTCCAATTGACTTAAACTCTGTGGTGGAGTCTAAGTAACTTAAACTCTGTAGTGGAGGCTAAATAACAACCTCTGTGGTGGAGTCCACATGACTTAAACTCTGTGGTGGATCCCAAATGACTTAAACTCTGTGGTGGAGTCTAAATGACTTAAACTCTGCGGTGGAGTCCAAATGACTTAAACTCTGTGGTGGAGGCTAAATAACTTAAACTCTGTGGTGGAATCCAAATGACTTAAACTCTGTGGTGGAGTCTAAATAACTTAAACTCTGTGGTGGAGTCTAAATAACTTAAACTCTGTGGTGGAGTCAAAATAACTTAAACTCTGTGGTGGAGTCTAAATAACTTAAACTCTGTGGTGGAGTCTAAATAACTTAAACTCTGTGGTGGAGTCCAAATGACTTAAACTCTGTGGTAGAGTCTAAATAACTTAAACTTTGTGGTAGAGTCTAAATGACTTAAACTCTGCCGTGGAGTCTAAATGTGCAAAAGTGAAAAAGTCTTAAAATGCATTGCATATTTAACAAACATAAACAGACACAATGGGCCTCATTCACAAAACCTTTCTTGAATTATTCTTACTTTTGTTCTTAAAAAGGTTCCTGCAACAATCCAAAACACATGCCACACGTGCAGACCTTTGTTTTTGGGCATATCCCAGGTGTATGAGATGATGAATGCTGACTGTTTGTGAATTTTATGCACAATCCTGTTCATGTGATTAGCATACAGAGACAGCCATGAACAAATACAGGTGTGAAAAAATTGATGAATGCCAAGATGTTCTTACAATGCCAACGTTCTTACGCACAGTTTACGGTCAAATACACATACACGTTTCGTGAATGAGGCCCAATATGTTTTTTGATATGTGTGTTAAATGTACTCTCACTGGACTACATTTAAACCGCTGTACATAAGTTGTCCTATGCATAGATTTGGGGATAAAATGGGCTGGTTCAATCTAATGAAAAAATACAAAAATGTCTACTTCACCAGCGTGGAAAGATTTCGCCAGAATAAATGACAGAATAAGCTTTTCACAGAGGTTGCACTGTTAAAAGATACTGTCTAAAATATTGCACATATATATTATAGGATATTATTGCAATAGGATATTATCAGTCCTATTGGCTGACTGTGGCAAAGACAGCCAAAAAACGAATTTCCCAAAAAACCCTTTAAGTTGCACCGGCCTGTATTCAGACCACAGACGGTTTATTCAATTTCAGTTTTTTTTTATGGGGACATTTTTAGATCATTCTGGTCACCTGATACACTTTGAAAATGTTACAACTCACGGTTCTATATCTATAAACTATTTTACCATGACATAGTTATCGACTGCAGTTCCATATTGTTTAATGTGTGGGGTGTCAGAACAAGCTTGGTGGGGTCCTCTCCTTCTTTGTACTTTGGAACTCCACAGATGACACGAATCATGATAAATTCTCCGGAGGAATTATAATTGTTGTCCGTTTCACCATTGCACACACCCTAGAAATATTGCATACAAAATAATGCTGTTATATCTCGTTTGTATAGATTCTCTGGAACAAAACAAACCCATCTAGAAGCTTCTCTGACCAGTACTGGCCAAGCAGTCCCTCAATATAACCAATGTGACCCACAACAACTCAACATGGACAGTATAACGTCTGCCTAATACACAAGCTATTATAGTGATGCCAGGGCAGCATTTTAGAAGATGTAATTGCTTTTCGAACCCTGTATCTGTAGTTCGGCTTGCATAAAAGGACACACGTTTTTTTCTCCTGCGTAAACAAACCATTTTTTCAGTGCGCATGCTGAAAATGTTGCGCGTGAGTCTCGACGTTCTTGAGACTTTACGCCTACAAAGGCTGTTTTACAATAAACAAAAAATATTTTCCAATGGCTAAGTCACCTTCATCTGAATGAATGTTTCTGAGCAGGACAGCGAAAACGGCTTTGAATCTACAGCAGAGGGCATGTTCAGTGAAGGACCTGATCCCATTTTATATCGGCGAGCATCTAAACACATTCTCAAAATGTTTATTACTATTCAGTGCTCTAATAAATAAGGAGTAGACATACTGAATAATAATTTAAATATTTTGTGTATATTGAGAATTGAGAATATTTTGACTTGTTGTGGGGGTGGGGTATTTGATGGAAAATTCAATCAATGGCCCTCAATCAATGGATTAGCGAACTGGATAGCTAATGTAGCTATTTTCTACAATATTCCAGACCTGCTCCTGCCAGAAGTTGAAGTTGCAATGTTGGAGAGGGTGGGAGGAGATGGAGAGGGAGGAGCAGTGAGAAAGAAAGCTCCTTTTAAGCATACTTCTTCCGTGAGCATATAGCATACAATACACAGAGTATTACACCTCTGAAGACCCATAATATCTTCAAAAGAGTCTCCAGTCGCCTTTTTGGAAACTTGCCTAGACACAGGTCTGAAAAAAACTATGCAGTATGCTCATTTATGGTGGTATTGCCATAAAAAGTACGTAGAGTTTCACACAGTATTTGCCCAGTGTTATGGTTGTGGTTTCATTGTGTTTCTAAACCCATCAGGCGCAACCACAAGCACCTGTATGCGCTCAAAAAAATGTTTTGGGTAAGAAAAAACGTCCATTTCCACTGCATTTGAGCTTCTGTTACTTCAGTAATATTTATAGTAATTATGATTCTCGGAAAACAAACTCCCAAGGGTCACCTTGCAGAAGAGACTAGGATTATGCCTGTAAACAAAAGGGTTCAAGAATAGTAAACGTTTTATTTTTTGTATGTCATTGTTGCATATTATGCATGTATTCAATCAAAATAAAGCTTCTAAAGGATGCTTCCAGTTTGTACTGGAATCTCTGAATTCCCGGGAGGGCATGCAAAAATACCCGGGAATTGCAAATAGTCCATATTCCAGAAAAATGTCCAACCCAGGTGGAGTCCAAATTAATCAAACTGTGTGGTGGCATCTTCCCATGGCTGCAAGGTCTTTTTTTTCTGGATGAGCGCAATTTTTCAATGTCGAAAAGCTATAGTTTGTCCTGTCATGTGGTAAAACAAGACTTCAGCCGTATGAAACGGCTCACATCCTTTCTGGAGACAGCCTGACAGGGAGAACACAAACATTGCTCCCCATGTATGCTCTCCAGACTGGCACTTTGCAACAAAAACTCGTTATTTCCTGGGTGCCAAACAAATTAAATTCCATTGTGAATTCAGCTGAAAACATGCACACGCACGTACACACACACTCACAAACAAGCACATACACACAAACACACACACACACACACACACACACAAACACACACATACACACACACACACAAACACAAACTCTTTCCTTCCCTCAATATTTCAAAGCAGGTAAAAGTTCATTCTTACAGTATTCCACAGGTATGTGTGTCTGTAAGAACCCCAATTTATTCTTACAGTGTTCACAGGTAAAAGTGTCTGTAAGAAGTAAGAACCCCAGTTTACTCCTAGGGTATTCCACAGGTACGTGTGTCTGATAGGAGAGTTTTTAACTGTCATTCAGCAGGTCAACAAGACACTTTGCCATTTGAGATGAAACGATTGGACCACCAGTATGTAAATAATTGCAAGTGGAATTCTGCATGAAATTATTGCCCTATTGCCTGGAAAAAAAGACTGCAGGTGTTTAAGGCTGATTTACCACCCCCGAGCATCTCCAGACTTGGCTTACAATATGTGGCAAGAAGTGAACATGAGCATACATAGACCACGTTTAACTGGAGGCCAGCTGCTTGTAATCCATTTTTTTATCATCCAAAGCCATCAGAAGCGGAGCATCACTGGGAGGAAGGATGAGCGTTTGTCTTTCCAGGGCTAGAGGACGAGCGCGAGATTGAAAGTGAACCGACAGAAGATGACTAATAACCGGGAGCAGCTTCTCCCCATGTGCGAACCTGATTTACATAGAAAGGTGTCTATATTAACACATGAACTCAAGCGATTAATTAAAAAATAAATGATGCTTTCTTAACGCAATTAATTTCTGTCCCCTAATTTTAAATTAGCATTGTTTAATGATCATTTTAAGTCCGAATTTTCAGATTCATAGATCAATCATATGTTGTAGAAGTCTGACATTGTATGGTAAAAAAAATACTTTTTTTTTCTTTTTCACAATATTGTACATCCCATTAAAAAATAAATTAAAATAAAGTAAAATTCTGTGATTCTTTATACTGTTGGACAAACTAGAAACATAAATGTTTAAACAACATTTGTACCCATCCTCTTATGAGGTAATAATGAAATGTCAGATGTTAAGTTTTTCATTTTCTGTAGTGTACACAGCCAAACCCAAACAACAAAGATTTATGGAAAGAATGCCCTCTCGCTTTAACAGGAGTTCTTATATCTAGCTGTTCCAAAACATGATATTCTAAAGCACGATCCAGTGTTGAACACATGCACACACACACACACACACACACACATACAGACACAGAAACTAGAAATAACAACTTTATTTTCAATTCCCTCGGTGCAGATAATTGGCCAAATTACTCATTTCTGCTGTCAGAGAAATATCCATATATATATAACAAATGCAGTTTTGATCGCAATCCATTTTTTACTTGTTTGACTAATAGACGCAGTGTGTGTGTTTGTGTGTGTGTGTGTGTGTGTGTGTGTGAGTGTGTGTGTGTGTGTGTGCATGTGCTTAAGTGAGTGTGTGTGTGTGTGTGTGTGCATGCTTAAGTGAGTGTGTGTGTGTGTGTGTGTGTGTGTGTGTGTGTGTGCATGTGCTTAAGTGAGCGTGTGTGTGTGTGTGTGTGCATGTGCTTAAGTGAGTGTGTGTGTGCGTAGACATGTCTGTCTATTCACAGACTTGCACAACATTTTCAGTCCTTCGTCTTGCGGAAACGCAAGTCCTCCTGAATCAAAAAAGGCACTGAAAGCTGTTCTGACTTGCGACCGACCGCAGCCGACGGTGTGATTCTATCTTTAACCACGGCGCCCTTGAAACGAGTCACCTGGAGCAGCTGCACCGCGGCGGGCGCAGGAGTTTCCCCCCGCTACCTGTGGCGGCGATGGCACGTGAGCGGGTGCCTCAGTCATCCCTGGAACAGTCTGGCCCCGCTGAATCTCACTCAGTGATTCCCAGAGGGATGCGAAAGGCATTAAGGTCCATCGGGAATCCGCTAGCGCGGAGAGAGGCTAATAAATCAAGGCTGCGGCCTTCCCCCCCCCCACGACGGTTGATTAGGCGTGAAATTCCTGCGGTCACCTCCGCGCGAGTTTCGCTCGACCGAGCGCCGTCCCGCCGGAGCGCCTCGGCGCTGCTTCTTCTCTCCAGCGCGGTGAAACGCGCGCCTCTCCGCGGCTCGCGATCGAACCCTTCCGGGGCAGTTCGGAAGGCGCGAGCGCGTGTTTTCCGCTGCGGTGAAGACTGGGATTCCCGGGGAACAGAGATTTACTGATTTCCTTTGTAATCATCCTCATGGGAAAGCAGGAAATTGTTTAGGTGTTAATTTGTCATCCTAACACCTAAATTCAAACCTTTAATTTTACGCCCCTGGTATTTGTTTCCGTTTGGGAAAGTAATAGCTCTTGTCATGCTTTCCAAGTTAGGTTGGTCTCGGTTGAGATTCATTTTTCTCTTTTTAGAATTGTGAATATAATTACTTTTTTTTTTTTACCCAAAGCATATTGCTATCACCACCAAAAAGATCTTGTTCTTAAAAGATAAACCTCCTATCTCGAAAGGCATGTGAGATAATCTTGGGATGAGAATGTATTTCTATTAGATAATTTTGAAGATGAAGTATTGTCACTCGCTTGTCAGCTAGCCAAACAAACCTCCCAGCTGGCTTGTCACTTTATTGGCATAAAGTAGCTAGCTGGCTAGCTAAGTTACTAGTACTATTTCTGAATGCTAGTTATGAATATGGTGCATTAACACGGTGCAACATGGTGCATTAACGCAAGTTGTGCGATGAACTGACCATGGTATACTGCTGTCATGCCATTCAAAGTAAAATGCTTTAATAAATACCATAGAGGGGCCTTTTGCTACAGGTATCAAAGAGGTCACACCCAAACTTCAGCCCTTTGCTGGGATGGAACTGCTAATGATTAGTACTGGCTTCTGTTAAATAAAAAAAAGTTGAAATCCTGAGATATGATTATATGCTGTGGTCAAAGACATTACCAGTCATTAGAAATAAAATGACCAGGCTTTATCTAATGGTGTGGTATGGTTTCCATTTCATATATTTTGGTGGTACCAGAAATATTCTTCTATATATCTTTTTTAATGTGATCCTTCATAATTTCACTTGCACTGAATGTTTGGTTGTTTGAGACTCGTCCATTGTTCAAAAGCATATAACTCTACACATACAGGAATTATGTTAGGACCATAAATATGTGCAAGGGGTATGGGTATATAATCTCTGAAAGGTACCAAAAATGGACAAGAATGTTCAAATGTAAAATCTAAGTTAAATATTTTCAGGTTCTGCAAAAATGAAGACCCATGTAAGCCTGGAACCTGAGCGTTTATACAGAAGCACAGCTGCACATGTATTAGGCTGCAAGGAGCTGCTTCATGTCTTTTTCTCTTATTTTCTGGTTCCATTTACTTCAAAGAGCTGAAGACGGAGATACCCTGCCAATGACTCAGGAGATACCCTGAAGAGACTCAGGAGATACCATGCAGAGGCTCAGGAGATACCCTGTCGATGACTTAGGAGATACCCTGCTGATGACTCAGGAGATACCCTGCAGATTACTCAAGAGATACCATGCAGAGGCTCAGGAGATACCCTGCAGAGACTCAGGAGATACCCTGCTGATGACTCAGGAGATACCCTGCTGATGACTCAGGAGATACCATGCAGAGGCTCAGGAGATACCCTGCAGAGACTCAGGAGATACTCTGCAGATGACTCAGGAGATACCCTGCAGAGACTCAGGAGATACCCTGCAGATGACTCAGGAGATACCCTGCTGATGACTCAGGAGATATCATGCAGAGGCTCAGGAGATACCCTGCAGAACTCAGGAGATACCCTGCAGAGACTCAGGAGATACCCTGCAGAGACTCAGGAGATACCCTGCAGATGACTCAGGAGATGCCCTGCTGATGACTCAGGAGATACCATGCAGAGGCTCAGGAGATACCCTGCAGATGACTCAGGAGATACCCTGCAGATGACTCAGGAGATACCCTGCAGAGACTCAGGAGATACCATGCAGAGGCTCAGGAGATACCCTGCAGAGACTCAGGAGATACCCTGCAGATGACTCAGGAGATACCCTGCTGATGACTCAGGAGATATCATGCAGAGGCTCAGGAGATACCCTGCAGAGACTCAGGAGATACCCTGCAGATGACTCAGGAGATACCCTGCAGAGACTCAGGAGATACCCTGCAGATGACTCAGGAGATGCCCTGCTGATGACTCAGGAGATACCATGCAGAGGCTCAGGAGATACCCTGCAGATGACTCAGGAGATACCCTGCAGAGACTCAGGAGATACCCTGCAGATGACTCAGGAGATACCCTGCAGATGACTCAGGAGATACCCTGCAGAGACTCAGGAGATACCCTGCAGATGACTCAGGAGATACCCTGCTGATGACTCAGGAGATACCCTGCAGATGACTCAGGAGATACCCTGCTGATGACTCAGGAGATACCATACAGAAACTCAGGAGATACCCTGCAGAAACTCAGGAGATACCCTGAAGAGACTCAGGAGATACCCTGTCGATGACTCAGGAGATACCCTGCTGATGACTCAGGAGATACCCTGCAGATGACTCAGGAGATACCCTGCAGAGACTCAGGAGATACCTTGCAGAGACTCAGGAGATACCCTGCAGATGACTCAGGAGATACCCTGCAGATGACTCAGGAGATGCCCTGCAGATGACTCAGGAGATGCCTTGCCTCAGAGGATGTCTGCAGCTGGACTGCACAGATTTATCAGTCGTGCTTGCAGGAAATTCATTGCTTTCACATTCAACAGGGGGGAAGAGGAACTGTCTGGGGGTGCCTGTCGCAAGGTTAGAGCGGATTAAGCCACTAAATCACGTTTGATTACACAACTGGAAAACCTGTTTTAAAGAAGTCAATATCTCTTAATGAATTCTTTATCATCGATAGAAAAAAAAAATAGAAAAAAATATGGATTTATTTGCATTGAAATAGGTTCATTCTTAATCTTCTACATAATAAGATTATAGTACTGCTTCAAAAACCAGTATATTTTGAAATACTATATTTAATATGGGCCATTAAACAGCAGTGTTGAAGGAGGTGCTATCATACTGGGTATAATATTTAGAGGAGAAAGAGGAGGAAAGATGCTTTGACAGCATTTGCTGGTGAAGGAAAATAAGCCAACAAGAAAGCTGTCCAAGAACAGACCTGCTGCCAAAAACACACTCTACAGTGAATTCTAATTATAAATAAGGGTGGAGTAAATATAGAAGGATTGCAGACATGCAAACACCTTTTACCATTAAAAATAAACTCATCAAGTGTGACACTGAAACCAGTATAATCAGAATATGAAAAAAATATGAAATTGACATCACTAATTCAAGCCAGTGCTGGATTTAAATCACAGTGGATATATTATTATAATGGTTATTGTTCCCTCTGTACACTGTAGGGAAACAGCTGCGTTTAGCCAGAGCCAACATAGTCAGTGTGTGCGTGTGTGTGTGTGTGTGTGTGTGTGTGCGCTTATGTGTGTGCATTTATCAGTGTGTGCGTGTGTGTGCACGGGTGTGTGTGTGTGTGTGTATGCCCTCATTCTTTTCAGATGGTAAGATAAGAAAACAAAATTGCATGTAATACGTAGTTCAAGAAACATTGGGTGACATTTGGAATAGAGCTTGTTTAATTTGTGTGAGCTAAGTTTCCAGTACTCTTTGTTGCAACTTGGCCTCATTTTGATATCAATACTTTTAATGGCTGGCCTAGATTTAGCAAGTTTTAATTAATGACTTATGGACAGTGCTTTGTATGTGTGAGTAACTTGCAATTTTTGTACATTGAAAATGTGTATTTGATGAGATTTATTTTTGTCCTGTGTTTGTTATGAATATCTGATGATAATAATGCATATACATGTATGAACCATAAGATAATTAAATCTAGAGCGAGACATTCATATGCATACATACAAGCAAGGGTAGGGGTTATTTAGCAAGGGTTGTACTTATTCCACAGGACTGAACACCATTACCTATTAATTGTAAGTCCAATATAAGTACACGTAATGAGCTGTCTAAATTCAAAGCTACATATGCACTTCGGTATATTAATATGGCCAGTATTACAATATTAACTTGCAAGACTTGCAACACTAGGAATTCCTTAATTGCGACGATTAACCACAACTGTCCTTATATTGTTTCATGGTATACAATCCAACTTTTCTAATGGCTGTTTTACTGAATATTGAATATGTACAGATCACTAGAATATGCTGAGAGGGAAGGGTGTCCCTGTCAGCATCTCATATTAACTGTAAATACACAAGGGGTACTTCTACAATACGATCTCAAGTACAGAAAAGTTCCATTATAATGATTATAATTTTATATTTATATTATAATCCTAAAATGCAATTAAAGCAATGACAGAATAATTTTTAACAAGTCTATTCAGAAGAAGCTTTGTAACTCGTAGCATGTTCCGCTACCACCTGCAATGATGCTGCAGACAGTGTCAGAGCTAGATATCGGAGGAAGTGGTACAGCAAGTTTCTAAGTAGGGACTGGTGGACTGCAGTGATAGTCTTAATTTGCTAACAGTCAATTGGCTATTTTCATCAGATGACTTTGATCAGATGTCCACAATGGGGGTAATTATTGACTGTGGGACTGGAGCATTTGGGACTATTGTGTGGACGTGTTGAAGTTGTATCTGAATTCTGTCTGTTAACATGGGATCAGAAGGTGGTATCCATCCATCCATTTATGCAGGAAACCCTGAAAAGTACCAAATTCCCGGTGCTGTATAGGTACGGGGCATGCCGCCCCACCAAGGCGTAACTTGGCGGACGGCACACCTGCCGTCCCAAGAGTCCCGTGTTCCCCAAGACGTCTTGCTGCTTCAGCATTGGCACTGAGGGAGGAAGCAGAGCAGGAAGTCTGGGGCTAAGACTCCTCCCCGGGGAGACAGGAACAGCAGGGTTATCCTGCGCATTAAGGTACGAATTCAGCGAAGCCCCATCGCGATGCACAGAGGAGACGACGGAAGTGTTTACACCAATACCGCAGAGCGCTTTCCCATCCTTTAAACCGCACAGTGCCAAACATTAGCAGGTTTGGTTTAGCGCATCGATGGACACAAGCCCGATATGAAATCAATAGCAGAGTCACAGGGTCATGCTGAACGGGCTCTGATTGGGTGATTTAAATCTCAGTCATGGGGCAAACCGATTCACTGGGACCCTCCCTGCTCACCCGGGAGTGAACTGTTTCCATGCTGACCCAGTAGAGATCCCGGCCGGCACGATTGACTGCAAACGTAATAAGAAAATCTATTTCTCAGATGTCTGCGCTGTCGGCAGCTGGCTGACATTTCAATGGACCGCTTTTACTTTGGCGTTTCAAGGAACGTAAATTGATGACAGTTTTGTGGCCGCCATTTCTAGGGCTTTTCAAAACACTTTATTTTAATGGTGCGTCCGGGGCTTGGATGAAACCCATTGATCAAATTGAGACCGTGCCAAAGCTGACCGAGTCCGGTATCGCCACAGAGTGACACACAATCGAGGATTGCATCGCCCAGAGTGCGGGAGGGTCCACGTTTCTCAACTATTTGGCGACCCCCCCCCCCCCACCCCACCCCCCTCCCCTACAATCGAGCGCCTGTGGAGTGCATGTGAAAGCCACATATGAAAGGTCTTCCTCTGACTCCACTCTGTGCAAGCTTAGCTGTAGGCTGCGGTGTGAGAAGAAGCAGCTGGCGACACCACCTGCTTCGGAGGAGAACCGCGGGTGTCTGCGCTCTCCTGAATCGGCAGTGTGGTTCGCACTTGAACGTGGCTGGGGTTGCAGAAAATTGGAGGATATTCCAATAAATTAGGATGGGAATTGGATACGTATACAGCCCGTCGGGCACCAAATTATTTTAGAAATAATAAATGAACGGTGCGCCGCCGGGGCCAGCTGTTGGCACCGCAGCATTTTGCAGATCAGCACTGCAGCAGTCCACCGCTGGCAGGCCCATTCGCCAGCTACTGCGCAATTTGTCAACAGCTAACTCTCACCTCAGCTGCCTCACCTTGACTCTCTGTTAGAGGAGCCCAGCATGCTGGACCACATCACTGGCAGCAAAGAGAGAGAGGGAGGGAGGGAGGGAGGGAGAGAGAGAGAGGGAGTGAGGGGGAGAGAGAGAGAGAGAGAGAGGGAGGGAGGGAGGGGAGAGAGGGGGGGAGGCGGGAGAGAGAGAGAGATAGGGAGGGAGGGGGAGAGAGGGTGAGAGGATGAGAGAGGGAGAGAGAGAGAGAGATAGGGAGGGAGGGGGAGAGAGGGTGAGAGGATGAGAGAGGTGTTATGACTTAAGGTATTTATATTAAATGTGTGTGGATGCGCGTGTGCAAATATGGGATGTGAATGTACAACGCAAAACCTGTGAATAAAAGAGGGTGAAGGGAAAAACCCGCGGGCCGTCCAACCGCCCGACCTGGTGCAGGATTACCTGGAACAGAGTGAGAAAGAAAGAGAGAAAAGCGGGCCAGAAAGCACTGGGGGCTTCCTTATTATAGGGTTTACCCCCAGGTGCTCTCAATTAGAAAGGGGTGCACCGCACACACTGGCCGACTCCTGTAACTACAATAAAAATAAAACAATATTAGAGACAGTCGTCACAGAGGGGAGAGAGAGAGAGAGAGAGAGAGGGTGAGAGGATAGAGAGGGGGGAAGAGATAGAAAGAGAGGGAGGGTGAGAGAGAGAAATTATTTATTTATTAATTTTTTCTTTTTTTCTTTAAATGCTTGTGTTGATTTAACGTTAATGTTGTTATTGTTCTGTTTTTTTTTTGCTTATAGAATGCTCACTGTTATTAGTATTTCAATGTACATATGTAGTTTGAATTGATTTCTGTTGCTTTGGCAATATTTATATCTGTATTTCCTGCCAATAAAGCAATTTGAATTTGAATTTGAGAATTTGAGAGAGGGAGGGGGAGAGAGAGAGAGAAAGAGAGAGAGGGAGGGAGGTAGTGAGAGAAAGAGAGAAGGAAAGAGGGGAGAGAGAGAGAGAGAGAGAAGAAGAAAAGAAGAAACAGGGAGAGAGGGATGTAGTAGAGAATGGCGAAATCCACTTGAGCCTCATGTTTCCCCCGTTAAGCAGCTGGTCGTTAGGATCAGATAAAACACAGCTGTGGGAGGAGGGGGAGTGATGAGGCCGTGCCACTGCTTCAGTACTGCACAACTCGGCAGTGCTTAATTAACAAACGCACTGATTAATGAATAAACAGCGCGGCCAGCCAAACGAGTACGCAATCATACAAGAAATCTCTGATTCTTCTGTGTCAGTGACGGCTGCCAGAGTCAATACTGGCAGCATTCTGTCACTGATCTCAGACTTGGAGCGTTCATCAGGCGTGGAATGCCTTTAATCCAAAATCTGGTTGTCATGGTTCCTGTCCCTCTCCCTGCCCGCCCATATCATAGCGCACAATTTTCCTGCAGTTTTATATTTGCATGTTAATTTAACACATCTCATTATGTTAACTTAATTAACTTATGTAGGAATTCAGTTTTAATTTGGAAGGGAAAGGCACAATACCTGCGAATAAATAGTGAACCACAGTTATTTATTTATTTATTTATTTATTTATTTATGTTTGAGAACAATAGGGGTGGGTGCCGAGGGAATTCTGAGTGAGATCTTCATGGCAGGGGTCACACTCAGAGATCAGGGGCCCCTGTACCCTCAGGGGTCACACTCAGAATTCAGGGGTCCCTGTACCCACAGGGGTCACACTCAGAAGTCAGGGGCCCCTGTAGCTGTGGCCCTGTACCCACAGGGGTCACACTCAGAAGTCAGGGGCCCCTGTAGCTGTGGCCCTGTACCCTCAGGGGTTACACTCAGAAGTCAGGGGCCCCTGCAGCTGTGGCCCTGTACCCTCAGAAGACACGCTCAGAGGTGTGTGCAGTGGCTATACTGAATGAACCCAACCTTAAGGACCGTGTGTTGCAATGAGAGATCAGCCCGATACCATAGAAATTTTCAAAGCGCCGCACAATTTATGCCCTTGTCAATTAGCCAATCAAAGCTCATTTTAAAGTAAATCATGTGACAGGGAAAATTTTGGTTTAGGTTTGCTTAGACACAAATGGAGCTGATTGGAAAGCAGAGAGGAGGAAAGGGGCTGTTGGTAAACTGCAGAACCGTGGGACTTTGGCTGTACTGCAGGATGTCCAGAGCACCTCCACACGCACAGAGGCGTGTCACATGACCGCTCAGCGGGACGTCCAGGTGATTTATGCTCCCCTTCCAAGGGGCGCCGTTTGGAGGCCTGCGATTCGTCCGTCCTTGGCCCCCCACGCTACGTCCCGGAACCCAACCCCCTCCCCCCCCCCCACCCGTGCGCGTCCCCTCTCTGTCCGCGGGGGAGACCCTGGAGCTTGCCCCACAGCTGCCTGCACGCTTCAGGTACGCTGCCCCCCCCCCCGGCGTAAATAGGAGCTTGTTTCCCCCGCGTCCCCCCACCCTCCCCCACCCCACCCCGTCCCGGGCTGTTCGTCTAAGCGGCGCACCCGCGTGATTAATAGGCCCGAGCCAGGGCAGGGGGAGACGGACCGCCGCCTCGTCCCGGGATCATTAGAGCCGCCCCGAGCGTCGCTGCGGAGATTTACAGCTCTGCATACCGAATAAACACTCCATCATCGCCTAATTAAAGGATTACTGTCCGCGCGCGCGCGGCTGCCTCCCCGGTACAGTAAAGCTCGGGCTGAAAGGGGCTGACGCTGGCCACCTCCCCAGTCGAAGGGGGTCCTCCAGCAGCAAGCGACGGATAAGACGAGGGTGTTCCTAAAGGGGGGGGGGGGGGGGGGCAGCCTGTCAGACCCCCCAGCTCAGAGCGGGTGAGGGGTAAAAATCGACCTTGCCAACAGCGCTGGAGTCTGAATAGAATCGTCTGGACAAGACCCGGAGATGCATATCCTGTATTTTTATCAAACGTCCACGGGTGGAAAGTCCAGGGGTCAGAAAGTAAAAGTCCTGCCATGTGTTTCTTCCGCCCATGAGCACAGCCAGCTGATTTCACTAATTAGTTCCACCTCCTGGCTGAAAATCCAGGTGACTGGAACAAAATACTGGGGAGGACTTTTACTCCCTGAACCTGGATTTTCCACCGCTGCAAACGTGTTTCTGCCTGACTTATTTGATTTTAAAAAAATCAAAACAAAAGATGAAGAGTATTAGTGTGATTACTGCCCCCTGGCTGAGTGCATGGGTAAAGCAGACGCATTGTGTTGGGGTTGAAACCATCGTTTTTCTCGGCTCATATGGAAGTTAATTAAAGCACTACCCAGCCTCTTGTTGGCAAAAATTCACATTCTCGGAACAAATGATTCAAGTCTTTTCACAGCCGGTGAATTCATGTGTCAGGAAACCCACGAGGGAACACGGCAATCTCCGTGCAATTAATAGTTTTTACAATGCGCGTCCAAAAAGACCAATATTGCATGAACCAACTGGGTTTCATACCTACAATATAAAAGTAGGGCCCCTAAAAGCCTGAATTACAATTAGTGAATGGAACACAGAAATGCTCTTTGGATGATTAATAAGGAGAAAAACCTTAGGTGGTCTGTGATGTTAAACAGAGCTCTGCAGTCACATGATCAGACATGAGACCAAGAGAAGGGTAGCTGAGAAGGAGGGGAAGGGAGAAATGATTTCAGTGATTAAAAGGAAATCCAGTTTTGGAGTAATCCGAGCAATACAATGCATATGTTTCTTCCTTGTGTGTGTGTGTGCGTGTGTGTGTGTGTGTATAGGTGTGTGTGTGAGTGTGTGTGTGTGTGTGTGTGGTGTGTGTGTGAGTGTGTGTGTGTCTGTGTGTGTATGTGTGTGTGTGTGTGCGCCTGCATGTTTATCATGTTTTACCTTTTCCTTTCTACATTAGCCATGTGATCATTGATCACAAGACCAATTAAAATCTTCCACAATCCACACTTCCTATATTTCTCCAAAAATGTAACGCTACAGTGTACAAATGCTCATCGTACTCAGGACGTGCTGATGAGCATCATCAGTGCAGTATGCCATTTTCCCTCAGAGCAGCTTTTACAAAATAATCTGCTCAGAAAATCCACAGGCTTCAGGATGCTCGGCCCGCTCAGAACCAGTGCAATCCTGCAGCCTTCGGAACTGAAATGGGGCTGGAGAGAGGGAGGAAACCCATTGCTGGGTACCTGTGGTCTCCCTAAACCCCTCTGGCTGTCAGACAGAGAGGAAACCCATCGCTGGTTACCTGTGGTCTCTCCAAACCCCTCTGGCTGTCAGACAGAGAGGAAACCCATTGCTGGGTACCTGTGGTCTCTCCAAACCCCTCTGGCTGTCGGAGAGAGAGGAAACACATCGCTGGGTACCTGTGGTCTCTCTAAATTCCTGTGGCTGTCAGAGAGGGACACAGCCACACAATGTTTTACGTTATTTATGCCGTATTTATACTCTTACCCTGGTAGAACACCCACCGGGTTACGATACCCTCCCGGAGAACATGACTAATAATCCTGCTCCGCCTCGCGCGTGGGCGGCCGAGATGATCGTCTGCATCACTGTCTGGGCGCGATCGTGTGGCGTCTCAGTTATGAAGCGCTTTCCAGGCGAGAGAGAGAGAGAGAGAGAGAGAGAGAGAGAGAGAGAAAGACACACGGGCTGCCAGGCCTACAGTACATATCCGCCACGGTGGAGAAAACATTATCTGTTTATATTTACTAGGGTCTTTGGTGAGCGCACCGTACACAAACAAATGACTAGCGATGAGCAATCGTGCTACGTGCGTTCGATTTCTGTTTACATTCCCTCCCCTTTCCTGAGTCATGGATCAATATCAATTGAGTGAAAAGTGAGCCGTCTCTGGACAGAGCAAGGGGGGTTCTGTTGCAGGTGGATTCTGTCCAAGGGAGAGCGATGAACGTCTAAATGCAGTACACTCAAAGTGTATTCTCAAAATTGTTTCTGAAATTGAGCATATTTAATAATCTTCATTAAATAAATTCAAGGATGTTTACATAGCTACCTCGTTGTGTGTGTGTGTTTGTGTGTGTGTGTGTTTGCGTACGCGCACGCGCGCGAGTGTATGTATGTGTGTGTGGGTGTATGTGTGTGTGTGTGTGTGTTTGTGTGTGCAGGCCCGACATCTGGGGGGGACAACCGGGGAGGGGGGGGTGCCCAGGAGAGAGAGTGATCTTCAGTCATAAATGTTGGCCATTGATTGGTGGAATATTTAGACAAATTTATATGTTTTCAGAAAGTGTTCATTGTTGGTTTTGAATACATGATGCTTGCCGTCAAATCATTTATCTTCATTCTACAATATGTAGCCTAAACATGCCCCCCCTATTATATTGCAAAATGGTTTGGTCTTAAGCGTAGTCTACAGGTCTACAGGCAAGGGAGCGAATGGCTAAATTTCTTAAACAAGACAGACATGCTGAGGCATCAAAGGAGCAAGGTGGGACATTGTTGTTGCTACGTTTGCCACTTTAGTTAGGCTAACAATCTCTCCTTGTCATGTACAGTAGGCTACTACTGTAGGCTACAGTACTACTATATAGGCTATTTACTTTAAGTGGTTAGCTACCAGCTAGCTACATTTTTTTTTAAAAAGCTAGATAATAAAAAAGAAAAATTAAAATCTTAACTATTGAGCCCTGCTTGGAAATTCAGGTTCAGTTAGTTAACGTAAACGTAAGGTCATTGACCACGAAGCAGGTATCCATCTTGGTTCTCCATCTTGTAGAACTTCAGGAACATGTCAGAGCAGAGGAGTGCAATGGTGCGTCCTGCAGAAAGCTGTCTGCAAAATACGAAGATGATTTGACAAATTGTCTCGAAAGGCAGATTAATCACATAAAATCGGTATACAAGGCTACATTTGAGAAGAACCTAGGGCCTATGTCTCAAGACAGATTAAATATTTTGGCACTGATTTCAATAGAGAGCCAGTTGGCGCAGAATCTGGACTTTAAGGACATAATACATGACTTTGCTACCAAAAAGGTTGACACTCTGACTGTTTTTTTGAACGTTTTTGAATGACATTTCAGTTGTCCTAACAATAAAACATGACGTTGAATATTCCAAGCGTGCTGTCAAGCGTATTTTTATTTTAATTGGGGTGGGGGCGGGGCCCGTTGAAATAATTTTGTCCCGGGCCCAGGCATCATGCATGCTGGCCCTGTGTGTGTGTGTGTGTGTGTGTGTGTGTATTGTGCTTGTACACTCACCAACCACTTATATTAGGTACAACTGCTTGTTAACACAAATAGCATGCTTTTCCAAAAAGCAAATCACATGGCTGCGACTCAATATATACAGTAAAGCATGCAGACATGATGATGATGACATTAGAATGGGTAAGATGTGTGATCCAAGAGACTTTCGACCTTGGCATGATTGTTGGTGCCAGATGTGGTGGTTCCAGTATCTCAGAAACAGCTGCTTCTGGGATTTTTTGCACACTACAGTCTCTAGAGTTTACAGAGAATGTTGCAATAAACAAAAAACATCCAGTGAGCAGGAGCAGCTGTGTGTATGAAAAACACCCTGTTAACAAGAGAGGTCAGAGGAGAATGGGCAGACCTGTTCAAGCTTATAGAAAGGCCAGAAATGCATGCAGAAATAACAGCTTTTTCATCTTATCTGTCGTGTAGCTATTTCTGAGTTTTCTCTTCAATATGGTGTGAATTATTTAGTCATCAGTTGTAGAGATCTTCCTTGGCTTGAAAGGCTCTTTGTGATTTCTTAGCTCCCCAGAACATTTTCTTCTTAATAATGTTCCAAACAGTTTATTTTGGTTAGCCTAAGGTGTGGCCCATCATGATGCCCTGAAATGGGGGGACTATTTATAAATAGTGCTGTAATTTATACATTGTAAAACCAAAATGCATATGCAAATGCCCTTAAAGGAAAAATGAGAATGTGCACTTTCACCACATGTGAATTGTGTGATTATGAATTGTGAGTATAGGGTCCTGTTTCACGTACATTGCTTAAACAATCTAGGATAATTTGAGGCATATCTTATCAAATTATCTTATTAAATAAAACGTGAATTATGATTTTAGTAGTTATTCCAGGATTTAATCATTGATGAATTGCATGCCAAAACAGGATCATACTCTTTATATAAGCACAAAGGGAGGTGACGCTGGTTTTTGCGAGATCACAGAACACATAGAAAATCATAATGTAACCTATGTTGTTTATTTATTTTTTTTTTTTTGGGGGAGAGGGTTGTAGATCACAAAATGATGGCAACACTGAAGAGGGCATATTTATTTCACCTCTAAAGATCAAGAACTCATCAAGAGAAAGCAATTTTAACTAGCAAATTAAGCATAGCCAGAGTGGCCAGAATGAGAGCGGAAGTCCGGAAAATAATTGCAGATAAATTAAATATGCATATATGCCTACATAAGACACTTCACTTGCTTTTTGATGATGTCACCACACAGAAACATTAAATTATACAATTTTCCAATGCTACATAAAGAGCTGGCTGCAGGTCAAAGTTAAATATAGAAATATATTGCAAACATAGCCTCTTTAGTCCCATGAATCCCATTTTTGTCGAGTCTCTTTCTTGTTGTGGAGTCATGAACACTGACTTTAGCTGAGGTGAGTGAGGCCTGCAGTTCTTTGAATGTTCTTCTGGGATCTTTTGGAACTTGTGAGTTGTTGCTCCACCCTAGGAGAAATTTTGATAGGCCAGCCACTCCTGGGAAGATTCACCACTGTTCCAAGTATTCTCCATTTGGAGATAATTGCTCTCACTGTGGTTCAGAGTTCCAGAGCATTCCAAACAGATATATTTCAACAACTTTTTCTCATCTCTTCTGGAATTTTGGTGGCATAATGTGCTTGTAGAAACTTTGTGGTGACTACTTCACACTCAAGTAACAGGAGTGAAGTTCAGATTCAACAGTGCTGGCTACAATCAAGCCTCACTGCGTTCAATCAGTTGAATTCAATTACCAATTAAATGTTGGTTAATAGGTCGATTGAGTAACTAATTATTTTTTCACACAAGTGATATGGTTGTTTGCAAACCTTTTTCATTAAATAAATGAAATAATAATGAAAATTTCCCCTTTTTATAATATTAAAGATCTGAAACCATTCAGAGTGGCAAATAGGCATCGATAGAGGAAATCAGAAAGGGGAAAAATACTTTTTCATGGAACTGTAATTTATTATCTAGCCTTTAGTAACTAGATTTAGGTCCGAAGATGTGGTGACCATCACCTGGATTCAATCAAATCCTTCAATCAAAAATTCCCCAGGATTCAGGGCAAGATTAAGAATGACAGTGCTATTTAATCAGATAATCAACAAACAAACAAAAAGAAAAATACAGATTCACAATGCCAGGTATTACTATGAATTAACAATGTGTTCAATTAGAACCATGAATATGTAATTTTTAAAGAACAGCAAGAAAACATGCACATTGAATTGCATCATTTCTGTATTTTAGTAGCTGTTAATTCTTTGAAGTCTACCTCTGTTTTTGATATCCAAGGATTGTCGCAGATTCTATTTCCGCTCCCTGTATTATGGAATTAGAGCTTTGTGAGGGTCCATCTCTTACAGAAATCATAAATCATTCATCCTTGCAGGAAACAAGGTCAATAATCGGAGAGCTAAATAATTACTTTCCCTAAACCATCTCCTGCAGTGCTGAGCAAGGTTCCACCAGACCCATTAAGGTCACCCAAGAAAGAATCTGAGAGGGGCTCGCTCGAGCATTTCCACTGTAGCTCGCCGGTGTCAGACGGACACATTACTGACACGCACAGATTTCTGGACGCCCCTCTTGCATGCAGAAGCAGGCTTGTGATGCCATTTGCATATCTGGAATGCTTTACGCAGGTCTTGTTTGGCATACCACAAAGAATCACAAGAGAGCGCAGACGCAAAATCTCCCAGAACACGCACCGTGCAAGGTCACGCTGAACTAGGAGCAGAATGCACGTGTTTTATTAATTCAGCACACGCTTCGGAGAAAGAAAGAAAAAAACCGCACACCCAAAACCGTGCATTCACAATGCTTTTCAACTGTCCAATTAGGCTTATCTATACTTTGAACAGGCTTTTCCTAATTACACGAAAACAATTAAATGTTTTGTGAATGAACTTAAGCCACGCTCAGAATGTATTCATTATTTATTAAGCGTAATTATGCAATAGTTTCATTCTGCTTGTTGTTTGTTTCGGGTGTCTTGTGGTGCGGAAGATAACATTTCAAATGGCAATGGAGGATTTAATTTGGTTTTCATGAATAGTAATGACCCCCGTTTTATCAGAGACTTGCCAACTCACTGTTAGACTTAATTCAGCCCGTCCTTCGCATTGCTGTGCTGGTTCTTTAAGACAACAATCACGGAAAGCCATAACTAAATGAATGATGAAAGTGATCTTTACTTTGTCTCCATTCGCTCTGAAATGTAGATGACGATCACAGCCAGCTCACAGCCAGTTCTCACAGCATCATGGGTAAAGTTTCTTCCTGATTCATTTAGCTCCTCTCGTCTTAAACCATTCAGTACATTCATCCGTCATGTGAATATAAACAAGCAATGCATGTTCCAGAGTATAGGCCAGAGACCATAGTCTCCAGCTGTGAATTATCATGTAGAGAAACTAATCAATGAAGGTCAAAGAGAATAACATATGGACCTCCTTCTCTGTTACCATTGCCCTAAAGAGATGGTTTCCTCTGACAGTTCCACTTTGACCAGTTTCTGGGACGGTCACACTCTTGTACTGTGTTCGCACTGGCCCTATAAATGAAATCAGACCTTTACAGAGCAGAAAAACGGGTAACACTTCTTTATGAATGATCCCTCACAAGAGCTATGTAACTCCTGGTGCTACATATGCACGACATAGCATGTTCATAAGCATTGAATAGGCATTCACGAGAATGCTTATGGCCAAGATGTGTGCTGCATTGTAGCGCAGCCCTGCCAGTGAATCCGGGTTTGATACAGGTTTCATGACCCAGGGTAAGCATGGTCACATTCAACAAAGCCTTATTAGTTTGCCGATGGTTAAAAAGGTAGCCATTGGTGTGTAAACAGTGTCCACATTGTGCCTTTACCAAACAGCCAGCCAGCCCAATGTTCTCCACACCTCATATAACTGAAATAGGCAGCTGTTCCAGAAGAGTAAATCGTGACTCTGGGTATTTCGCCACAATAATTTTGATGATGGCACTGGAACCTACTTGCTACCTGAACGTCGATGTAGTGGGAGTGTTTTCGTTTTGAGATCAACTGAACCCGTGTCTCATAAATTTCACCAGTGTATTTGGGAAGGCCTCAAATCATAAAATCCCTGTTGGATTTCATTCTGAGTTTATGTCATTCTGCACTCCTGGTGTTAGTGGTTTCAGGGCTAAGGACAGTGTGGTTCTGTACTCTCAGTGTTAGTGGTTTCAGGGCTAAGGACAGTGTGGTTCTGTACTCTCAGTGTTAGTGGTTTCAGGGCTAAGGACAGTGTGGTTCTGCACTCCTGGTGTTAGCGGTTTCAGGGCTAAGGACAGTGTGGTTCTGTACTCTCAGTGTTAGTGGTTTCAGGGCTAAGGACAGTGTGGTTCTGTACTCTCAGTGTTAGCGGTTTCAGGGCTAAGGACAGTGTGGTTCTGTACTCTCAGTGTTAGCGGTTTCAGGGCTAAGGACAGTGTGGTTCTGTACTCTCAGTGTTAGTGGTTTCAGGGCTAAGGACAGTGTGGTTCTGCACTCTCAGTGTTAGCGGTCTCAGGGCTAAGGACAGCACAAGAGGGAATTCTGACTGCGACATGGCAGCTACAGCAGCCACCATGCTCTGCACCGAGAAGCCCGAGGGCAGGAAATGAAGGATGGCGGGAAGATCGGGTGCAGCAGGGATTTGGTCCTGCAGGGACCGACTCCTTCTGGTTTGTGGTTCCACGTCACCCTCGATTGCCTCCAGCAAATGAAGAATAATTTGACTTGAAAGGCAATATGTCAGGACAACAGCATTCTTCTGACATTTTAAAGCAAACAACGCAGATTGAAAAAAACTCCCTCCTTCCTTATACTGTCACGGTTTTGGCTGATACCACCATTTCTTTTCCTTCTGCGCCTTTTCTTCAGTTATTACGGCCATTGGTTTTTGAATGCGCCTTTTCTTCAGTTATTATGGCCTTTGAGTTGATTGAATTATACACGTGCAAATTTCTTTTTACAATTTGCACCTGTTGGCGTTCTATTTAAACCCCAAGCAAGCTGTTAAGCTTTGCTTCAGTGTCACTTATGTTGCACGAGAGCTGGTATTCTGTCAAGCGAGGTAAAGGTAAAGGTAAAGGTAAAGGTAAAGGTAAAGGTAAAGGTAAAGGTAAAGGTAAAGGTAAAGGTAAAGGTAAAGGTAAAGGTAAAGGTAAAGGTAAAGGTAAAGGTAAAGGTAAAGGTAAAGGTAAAGGTATGGCTATAAAATTAGCACAACAGTCTTTAGCTTATTAGGTTGTTGGCAACAAGTTAGTGCCACAATCTAAACTCAGAATTCTTTCTTTAGGGTGTTACTTTTTCAGCCTCGGTTTGAGGTCTGTTTTCTTTGAGTTGCCCCGTTTTCTGCACTGGCAGTTTTGTTTTATTTTCAGAGTTCATACTCCTTAAGCTTTAGTTTTCTTACCCAGTACGTGGGTTGTGTAGAGCTTTTCTTTGGGATACTCTCCCTAAGGAGTATTTTCCTTTCCCTTATTTTTCCGCTGTCCTTGTCTCTTGAGACTTTGTGGTTATTCTACCTCTGGTGAATAGCTTAAAGAACCCCTCTGTTCAGTCGCGGTTGGTCTCCCAAAACCCCCACTCCATCACGTACGTTCTTGTTATCACACATGCCTCTTTAGAGCAACACCTGTTGCAGCCATGAGTCTAAATGCATTAAGGCTTTTTAGATGCACAAAATGATGACCGCATTACTGCCAGCTTTGGTGAATCCCATTAGTTTGTTTATTTCCCAATAACTCGATAAACCTTCAAAGACTAGACAAGCTTTTGGTCAGGTAGTTAGGCACCAGAGCTGTTTGCCTGTTTACATGCCCATTTCCCACTCGTTTACCCTTCATATCCAGTTATGTTCTGACCTAGACAGGGTTGTAACAACTGCCACTCCCCTTTTTCATTGAACGACTAGCTAAAGACTCATTGGGCCTCATTCACGAAACATGCGTACGATCACATTTGATTGTAAACTGCGTGTGAGAACGTTTCCAAGAACATTTCGCCCTTCATGTTTTTCTTATCTGTATTTGTTCACGGCTGTCTCCTTATGCAAATCACATGAACAGGATTGCACATAAAATTTACAAGCAGTCACAATTCATCATACACCTGGCATATGCATAAAAACAAAGGTCTGCACATGTGTCACGAATCCTTTTTTCATAGGAACATTTTTTAGAACAAAAGTAAGAATAATTTAAGAGGTTTTGCGAATGAGCCCCATTGTGCCTGTACTGTATCTCCATAGTTTCCTTTTTATGCTGTCAAACTGCTCATAGCTCCGCCCCATGCTGTGCTTTGTTACCTCGATACAGAAATTGGAATCACCGTGACATAGCAAGTGGCACATACTGACAATTTTATATCGAGCTCCTTCTGAGTAGAAAATATTTTTTCATGTTTTTTTCATAAAGAGCTTAAGAAAAATATCTGTGACATTTCACTGTACTGTATAAATGTATTAAACATGAAATGTAAGGTCTATGTCTGAGATTCTTGTCTCAGGGACTTTTTGTTTTCTGTATTTCATCCTCGTTTACAGCACTTTCCTCAGTGACCTTTCTCCTGAAAATGGAAAAAAAAGGCTGAACTGGCCAAGGCCGAGTTTTAGTCCATCTTCCTTAAAACATTATGTTTGTGGTCTTGATATGCAGCATTCAATAGATTGTTTCACGCACCATATTGAATCTGTGTGACCTTTTTAACGTAATAAATGCAGAGATTCACTTGAATGATGTATTTCACGCTGGAAAACTGTGTAAAAACAACGGTTTCCAAAGTGAGAAATTAATGCTGTCTTGCTGTGCTCTTATGTTGGATTCCAAATATTCATTGAAGAAATGAACAGACCACAGATTTACTCAGTAGTATTCCAGCTCGATAGCAGCTAACATTGCTGGGATATAAAATGATGTCGATCTCAAATCGGTCCCTCATTTTATTAAAATGTAGACCAGCAGCCATACCACCACGCACTCTGCTCCTGCCGACTGGCTGAAGCTAAGCAAGTGTGGGCTTGGTTAGTACTTACAAAAGAGCATCTGTGCTCAGCGAACTTACCCTGGGTAAATAAAGGTTAAATAAAGACCCTGCTGTTTTGAGCGAAGTAAAGACTAGCAATCTGCATGGATACAAACAATTCTTTGATCACGCTCTGCATAGTTTATTTGCGTGCTACGCCATTGATAAATAACACAAGAATAAACAAACGGGTCAATAACCTGGTCAAGTATCAGATAAAAAAAATTTTACTCCCAAAATGTGAAATTACAAAAGAGCACACAGGAAATAAACTTCAGTATAAATAAATAAATAAATAAACAGCGCTGGGGTTGTTCTTCTCCGGTAATGCCGGAGGCTTTTCCAACAGAAGCGTTCATCCTCAGCTTTTTATTTCAAGTTTTTAATCTTGTTTGTAAACTTGAGGGAGTGAGACTGACAGCCGACGTCCCCCCTCACTTCCCCCCACACTCCCCCCTCACTTCCCCCTCTGCTCCTCCGCTGTTTCCTTCAGAGCCTTCGAGACGAACGCAGAGTCATTTGGAAACCAAATGAGGTGCGCGCGACTCTGTCCTGGGGCAGGGTGCGTGTTGGAGGGGTGTAATCATTCTCCCGACGCGAAAAAAGGCGTCACTCACAATGGCGCTTACTTTTTTCTTTTTCGCACCATTCTTGCTCATTATGACTTTTTTTTTTCTCTTTTTTTCAAAGAAGAGAAAGCAAACTGCGCTCAAGCTGAATCTGGGGCCATTGTTGTGGAGCGGGCCCGCAGAACTCGAACCCGGGTTACCCGTGGGGGCGAGCTGACGTGCTCGCCCGGCTAAATGTTCCCAAACACTTTCTGCTCTGCGGCTCGGGCAAAACATCACCATCGTTACGGGCAGATCACCGTGGGATGTAAATAACTGCTATCAGCTGTGATTATGCGGAGAGATCTTTTGTGTAAAACGCTCCGATTTAGCGAGCGTAATTCATTCAAATTGATGGCTTGTCGTGAGAACACCGGGAGGAAATCAGCGGGAGGAAACGGACAGCATGTTTAACGAAGAAAAACAAGTCCCCTCTTAATTCCGCCCCCAACATTTATTAATGACGCAGACTAGTTTCCTTTCGCTGAAATGATGTAATAAATAGCCTCTTGGCGTTTGCCCGAGCCTGACTCCGGCTCAGTAACCCAGCTGCTGCTGGATCCGTCGCAGACGGCCTGAAAGTGTGGAGCCCACGACTTTGAAATTCATTATGTCTGTTTTCCTGGCGGTGGCGGCTCGAGCTCGAGTACAGACTTTAATACCTTTTCTGCAGAAATAAATGAGACGGGGAACCGTTAGCTCCGGCTCCTCTCCCCCCTCCCGCGGCCGGACCGCCGCGCCCCTGATTAATGATCGCCGCTTCCTGTTTGATCCCCATCGCCATGGAGATATCCGCCGGTCCCTGGTCCTCCAGACCAAAATGACCGTGTCCTTCTTGAGAAGGACAGACACACCCCTCTCCCCTTTGCTTCAGCATCACAGACACGTACCTCCCCACTTTGCTTCAGCATCACAGACTGTGTACAGCAGCACAGACACACCCCTCCCCCCTTTGCTTCAGCATCACAGATACGTACCTCCCCCCTTAGCTTCAGCATCACAGACTGTATAGCAGCACAGACACACCCCTCCCCCTTTGCTTCAGCATCACACAGCTTCAGCACCACAGACTACACGGCAGCACAGCAGGTAGAAAATGTGCCTTTGGCCCAAGATGTTTTTTCCCACCTTGAGTGCTTCATTTATCTTTTATTGGACATGCTACACAGGTAGCTTAGAATCACACCTTTTGATCGAAATTTCTACAGAGATGTGGGTGAAACCATCGGTTTACTATTTATGGAGACAAGAATGGGATATTTATACGTTCCATCCAGTATGGTTCGTCTCCAGAGCAAAATTATTATAGCGCCTTGTCTGGCCACTGATGCCTTCAAGAACACACATAAATCGCGGAAGAAAAAAAGTGTTTTGGAAGAAAAAAAATCTAATCCAATCTTTCTATAATGTAAAATCTGAAACTGCAAAGACAAAGTGAACATGTATTTTTAAGTAATCATTAGCTGCAAAACTTGTTTCTCATAAATGCCCAACCCCACTGCATATTAATGTGTTTAGTTAGGAAATACTGAGAGATTCAGGTACCCTGTTCAGGTAAATTCAAACAGCAATGTGGTGTACTGGCATATGACAGACATTTTGTGTATTTAATAGAGACTTAAAAGTCCCTAATGGCTGCCTTTCCTGAACTTTTTTTTTTTAACCCTCCTGTTATGTTGCGGGTCAAATTGACCCTTTTTAAAGTTAGAAAATCTAGGAAAAATACTTAAAATTATTTTTTCAGTATGAAACTTCTTCTACTGGCCTTAATTAGTGTAATCAACATTTTAAATGAAAATGGTTCATTTCATGTATTTGCAAACCCCCCCTGTATGGGGATTGACCCGGGAACATTTTTGCTGTACCTAAAAAATGAACAGAACAGGAGGGTTAACATATAATGGCTCAGACACTATAGCATTGATTTAAATGCTATCTCTAATCGATTTAACCATAGTGTGTTCTCAGGTTTTCTACATTATCAGGGCTCACAGTGTTCTTCACAACATTGCTGTGCGGAGTGGCGTTCAGACGCCAGACACCCCCGGGCCAGGGGACCCGATGACCGATGGACAGAATCGGCCACGCCCGAACGCTGTGGCAGTCAGAACACTGGCTGAAATCATATAACGGGTTTTAGCAGCTCCTGTTGCAAATGCCATCGACTACTCATGCGGCATGAAATAAGGGCAACAAATCCGTTTGTAACGCCATTTATTTAGAATTGACAAGCTCCGTAATTGTTTCATTGCTGCTTTCCTTCAAGCAGGTGTTCAAATTTTCACACTGATCCTTGATGCAAAAACGGACATACAGTGCTGTGAAAGTATCCCTCATTCCTGATTTCTTCTACCCAAAACACATTTATCATTTCATTTATTTAATGAAAAAATTTTGGACCCATACCATCTGTGTGAATTCAGCTGATTGAACACAGCCAGGCTTGAATGCAGGCAACCCTATTGAATCTATACCTCACTTATCTTGAAGCTCACCATCAGAGTGAAGTAGTCACCAAAGTTTTTACAAGCACACCATGCTATGAGCAAAGGAAATTCCATGAGAAATAGGAAAAATAATTTATTAGAATATATCAGTCTGGAAAGGGTTAAGTCATTTCTAAGGTTCAGGGACTCCATGGAACCACAGAGAAAGCCATTATCTCCAAATGGATAACACTTGGAACAACAGTGAATCTTCCCAGAAGTGGTCGGTCTGTAAAAGGTTCAATCAGCTGAATCGAATTATCAATTAAATTGGTTAATTGATTAAATTTTATTTGAAGATCCGAAACCATTCAGTGTGACAAATATGCAATAATAGAGGGACTCAGGAAGGGGGAAAATACTGTTCCAGGGCAGTGTGGGTCTCCGTCAGTAAGCACACGGGACTCACGCCCCACAGCCGACCCCTCATTGCTCACGGCGAGACCGCTGCTGATGAACCTGTGTCATCGTCTGAAAAGTAACAATGGTGAAATTTATACAGCGGTTTGACTGTGTACTCAATTCTGATTGGCTGGGAGATGCGCATTATTTTTCCCTATATGCCCAGCTATGCAGTAGGACCGTCCCACGCACATCAGTCAAAGCTGATAAAGGAAAGAAGGTGTTCTCACTGTGGGACAAAAAATTTACCTGGGCTAGTATGGTGTTGCAGCTCAGGGGTTTGCAATAGATGATGGTTTCAAGAATATTTTAGTTATTTTTCATGTACGTGACTCGACAAAACAAGCATAGACAATGATTTTTTTTGTGCCTTTTGGAAATTTTTATATATTTGGAGACGACAATGATTATGAGATGTGGGTGGCAAGCTGGGATAGACTCCAAAACCCCCCACGACCCAGACCAGGATAAGCAGGTATGGATAATGGATGGATGGATGGCGGGCAAACCAAGAGGCTGAAACGTAGCTTGCCTGGCTTGCGGCTCTGAAATCAGTTGATGCCATTTTATCAGCGGTCTTATAGAAGTGTCACGGTAGAAATTTGTAAGAGCTAGCAAGTCAGCAGTTACAATGTCCTACTTGCAGCAGTGGTAAAGATCTCAAACTCATCTTACATAAGGGATGTGTCCAGCCACTGTCAACTCAAGCACAGTCAACATGATGTTCATGGATGACCATGCAGGGTTGCTAGTCTAGTTATAGCTTGACTACCTTTATGGTTTAGCCTCTGTTCTGAATATAATTCAATAGTTGATTTTCTATTCATGATAGCAAGCATGCTGTGAGAGCATGTTCAGCTAAAACCAAACTGAATTTTAGCATTAGGCAACATGAGTGATGGCGAACCTAACGTAAAGCTAGCTTGCTATCTAACCCAAGGAAGGGACTAGAAAAACTCATTTGTCGCTAAGTGGTATAGCGTTTGGGATATTTGTTGGAACACTTAAGCAACATTTCCATGATAAGAGAATTGCATATTTTGAAATGCATGTTTTGATTACAATTATGCTTTTTGTTGGTAAGCTGTTGTATAAGTGGGATAATGACCTCAGGGGCTGGGCATTATGCAGTTTGAATGCCCTTCACAGAGGGAAATTTACTACTAGTCCATGTTCAGAATTCAAATTGTGTAATGCCCAACCGCTTGGTAATTTTCCCTTACAAATTGCCCTCATCAAAATGCACTCATTCAGTGAGGTCTAAATGTCTTAACCCCTTAAGTAGCACCCCCCCCCCTTTTTTATTTGCCCAAAATAAAATGGTTCCTATGCTTGAATTGCTTTCACTACAGCTATAATCTTGGTCTCTTCTGAAAAGTGTGTTTGTTTACCAAAAGTCGGAATTACTATAAATATTACTGAAACACCATTTTTCCTCACATTTTTTCAGTGAATACAGAAGCTAGTGGGTGTGTCTGGTGGACTTAGAAACACAATGCAGCCACAGCCACAATGCTGAACAAATCCTGGTTCAAACTGATGATAATGCCACCTAAGATAAGCATTCTGCATTTTTTTTCTCAGTTATGTCTTTTTCAAAAAGTATTTAGATGCTCACTGATATAAAATGGGATGAATTCATTCATTGAACATGCCCTCTGCTGTGGAGTCAACGCTGTTTACACCGTCCTCCTCAGAAATACTCACTCAGACAAGTGATTTCTTCCAAGGCCTCCAAATGCTGAATATTCTCCAAATCTTTGGTTTAGACTGTTTAGAAACACAGGTTTTGTAGGCGTAAAGTCTCAAGAGACTCATTGAGACTCATGCACATGCAAACTGAAAAAGTTAAGCTTTGTTCATGCGGGTAAACAACGTGTACTTTTATACAAGCCAAACAACAGACATAATTTCATCAGAGACATAATTTCATTATCTACAATGCTACTCAGTCATCACTATAATAGCTTGCCAGTGGCTGGCAGTGTACTGGGCAGAAGTTATACTGTCCATGTTGAGTTGTTTCAGGTCCCATTGGCTCTATTGAGAGACTGCTTGGCCAGTACTGGTCAGAGAAGCTTAGAGGTGGGCTTGTTTTGTTCCAGAGAATCTATATAAAGCAGAGATAGCAACATTGTTTTGTATTCAATACATTTGACATGTATGCAATGGCAAAATGGACAACAATGATGATTCCTCACCATTGTAAACACTAGATATTCTATCGATGTTTCTCTGAGTTAGTACATTTTGTTTGTTGGATTCTTGCCATCACAAGCATTGGGACTTTAATGTGATTCATGTTGTCTGTGGAGAACTCAGAAGGTGAGCTTGTTCTGCCACCCCACATTACAAAATAAGTAGCCGTTGTCACTAAAAGATTGTCATGGTCAATGGAGAGAGAACCTTGATTTTTAACACATTGAAATAGTGTATTGTGTGACCAGACTGATTGGAATTTCCCTGTATGAAATGGAATGAATACAAATAAACCGAATATGGGCCTGTCCGACTTTAAGGGTTTAAGGATGAATAAAAACCTTTTTCATTAGAACAAATCAGGCCATCTCTCCATGAAATCCTGGACAGTGGGGCTGAAGTTGACTGCTTCAAGTCGACAACTTGAGAGTCTTGGCCATTTTTTGTGCAATGATATTTTCAACTTAACTTTGCAAAGTAATAATAATAGTAATAATAAACTTTATTTATATAGCACCTTTCATATCATAAAATGCAGCTCAAAGTGCGTTACAAGAGAACCAACTTTGCAAAGTAAGCCAAGTCTCTCCTTTTCCCAACTTTCTTGATTTTTTTCCCCTTCTGGATGAGGAGGGAAATAGTTTACCTCCACCTTTTTCAGTTTCTGGATATTCTTGGCAGGGGCCCTCCCACTCTGACTCTTCCTTTTTAAGGACTTTACTGCAATCTCAGGGCTGGAGACTTGACGACTTCTCAGCTTTGCATGATAATTGTGCATCTTAAATTTGAGACTTTGCTACCAGTCAAACATCCCTCAGGAGGAGAGAAGGGTCCAGGGCTCCTTGAGACATGCGCATTTCTCAATAAGAGCTTCTACACCCGCCAGTTTTTAAAGATTTGTGGGATAGGCTGTATAGTCGAATCTGCGAGAGCCTGCCTAATATATGATTCCACACTTGGATTTTGTTAGAGTAACATCAGCATGATACGATTTATTTGCTTCTAGAAGAATCATTTCCTGGAATTTTTAAGTGGGCTGGCTAAGGGTCAGAACAGCATGCAGCAGGGAGGAACAACAAAACTGTTCTGAGCTAGCTGAACGGCTGTCTCCTGCAGAGAATTAGTCCACTGATCCAGTAATAACTGACCGGTCATATTGTGTTGGAGCACATTGCTTAACTTAAGGAAGACTGTTGGCTCCATTTAGACAATTATCACCGTGTCCTTGTCCTGTACCCCTGCAGTTGTGGTCAGAGTGAAAAAACAAATTTCTTGGTGCGTAAAACAGAAATTTTCTAATATCATACTGTTCAAATACCACATGTAATTGGACTGGCAGAGACAGTATTGCTGCTTTGAGCACTCACACACATCACCTGCTGATGGAGGAAGGGAGGGAGAGAGAGAGAAGTGGGAGAGATTGCACTTAGTGACGAAAGTAGATTTACTGTACTTTCAAACGCTTGTTCACAGAGTGTGTGACTTTCCTTTTAAATGTGTCACAGAACGAAACACAATTTTTCTATTCTGTCTATTCTGCTTGGAGGCCCCTTAACTGCTCATGGCAACATTAGCTTAGCAACAAAGACAGGGCTACCGCTCACAATGAGTATTTGCAGTATTTCTGCAAAGTCAGGCAATGCTCCAATTGATCCACAAGGCACTGGAATATGCTGGAATGTTTTGTTCTCCCTGTAATCAAGTATGTATTCGACTGGCTGAGTGATGGAAAAATGTTCCTTTAGGTAGCTACCTCTCCTGCAAGATGTGCTGAAAAGGCCATCTGCCTCAAAAGCTGCTTACAGGGTTTATTAACTGGCAAAGATGTTTCTCCAATTCTGAGACCACAGGATCATCAATATTGCAGTCATGCTTTCTCAAAGTGCTCAGTATAATTTCTTTAATAATTGGGCTGGATGCTGAGGACTTGAAATGAAGCTACTCTATCATTTTATTTATGCATGTTAGACACATTGAAAATGCTTTCCAATTTAAGAGCCACAAATCAGTAAAACCCAATAATTGCTGAAAGTCCTTCTCAAAGACTTTGAGTAGTTCTTACTTTCAACAGTCACTTTTGTCAGGTGTTTGGCTTGGATAGTTTTTGAAAAACACAAGTCTTAAAATCTTCAAGTGAATGAGAATTGCTTCCAGCTTTCATGGGACACAGACCTTCTGTATACTATTTGTATTGTGATCACAAGTCATAAAAACACAAGGCATAGTTTCATACTTTTTAAGGTTTCTTCCAAGGTGTTGGGAATACTGCTTCCCTGACTGGACAAAACATGTAAAAGACAAGATTGTCCACAACTCTGTTGACTGTGGGTGATATCTAGACAAATGTGTATTATATTTACCAAAACAAGAAGTCATTTTTATCAGTGTATCCTTCCTAGAAGGTCTGTACCCCTCTATATTATAGTCATCCCCACCCCCTTCTCCAAGCCATGTCTCTGTAATCCCAACTATATCATAGCCCACATTATTCATAACGGCCTCAAGTTCCAAAAATTTACTTTTTGTACTAGAATTTAAACAAAGACATTTCAGACTATTACTTATACACATCTTCTCCTGTTCCCTCACTCTCTGCAGCCTCAAGCCATCCTCACTACAATTTCGATTTGAAAATATTGTATTAGTGTTTTCACTATGGTAGGTAGCCTTGACAGCTTCCGTCCTGGCAGTCTGCACCTCTCTATCCTATTCACTCTCTGACCTCCCTGCCTCCCAAGTCCCTAGTTGAAGTAATCCTGTGCTACCCAAAGTCTGTGCTGGCCCAATGCAGCAGTACCCCTCCAGTTTGGGTGCAGCTCGTCACACTTGTACAGGTCACACCTGCCCCTTAAATAGTCCCAGTGCCCCGTAAACATGTGCCCCTCTTTCCAAAACCAGGTTTGTAGCCACATGTTAAACCTCTGAGTAAAGCTTTGCTTCCCTCTGCTTGCATCAGTATAATTCCAGAGAAGACTACTGTGGAGGCTCTGCTCCTAATCGTCTCCGCTTATTCCAGAAATGTTCCCGGCAGAACCTCAAACCTACCCTTACCTACAGTATGTCATTGGCTCCAACATGGACCATGACCCTTGGATCCCACCCTGCTCTGGCCAGGAGGATTCCTGGGGATCTCCCATCTAGACACCAGGTAGCCAACACACGATATGAGACTCCTTGTCAAGTACACGGAGTATGCTGTCTATAGCTCTGACAACTGAGTCCCCCACTGTCACCAACTCACTCTTCCTGGAGGATGTGGCTATGGCGTGAACATCAGTTATTATTATTATTATTATTATTATTATTATTATTATTATTATTATTATTATTATTATTATAGTGCTGTGAAAAATAACATTAAAGTCATATGAAAGGGTTTCTAATGTTATTTTGACAATACATACAGTATCCTACTGGATCTGTTCCAGATATCGTCTTACAGCCAGGAAGTTCATGTTGACGGGGCTGCCAAGAGTGAAAATGCATTGTGGGGGAACGGATTGATCCCTACCGCGCATTAGCTTGCATAAAGCATGAAAGTCTAATTATACCTCAGGTCAACTTGATCCTCAAATCCTGGCGCTGAAGTCCAGCTCCGGTTCGCAGTGGCAACGGGCCAGCGTTATAGTCACAATCTACATTTACCCCGAGACCGAAAAGCAATTAGCTCAGAGATTATCCCCGATCCCTACAGGAGCACCGCATATTTAATTAAAACCTGAATATAAATCTGACTCAAGGGTTCTACCTCTATTACTGCAGCGATGTCAGAATCGCAGAACAACCAGCAAACCATCTTTTAAAAAATACACTTGAAGAACAGCCGAAATCTCAAGGCCCATGAAAATCCTTCATGTTTTGGATGGTGGCAGAAAGCAGAGGGTGGTGTAATGCTTTCATTAAATGTGCAGAAAAAAGGGATAAAATTGCTTTATGTTCAAACCTCAGCTGACCTTTCCCTCTCTTTTCATGGCATACATTTATGTTAACAGAGCTGGAATTCTGGAGTCTGCAAAGGTTACATAGGAAGCCTGTTACTGTACAACTGCTCTGTTAATGGTGTTATAGAATACTGCTTATCCTCATCTCTGCTAGCACCAGGGCTGTGTCACCAGTACACAAATATTTGCTTTCATGACACAAAACAGCTGTCAAATGCCTGTTAAACACAAAATGGATTTTTGAAGACACTGCAACATTAGAAACTGATATAATTTTGCTTTGCTTCCCGGTTGAATTATGTCTTCGTGAAAATACTGCTCGTGTCGAAGTACATTCGGTCTTAGAATCGCATGAAATCAATGTAAATGCCTTGCGAAACCGGGCTTAGGCGAAATTCCAGCCTTTACGGTTTCTATGAAACATCTGCTGGCAATATTCCTACCGCCGAAACGGACCTGGAATGTAACATCTGTCACTTCTCTTCCCTCGGATTTCAAATCAAATATTTATGCAGTCATTTTCTGTGTGAAAGTGTCTGAATAAAAATGAGAAGATGTTTCAGCTCAATGTGGTTGAAAAAATCCAATTTAACTGTGACAGACAACCCAAAGGCTGTCCATATTTCTTATAACCATAGAATTCCAACAGCCCTGAAGTCCTCAGGTCATTTTTCAATATTTCCTTAACCCACCCCCCCCCCCCCCCAACCCCCCTCAGAAAAAGTCAAATATTAAAATTCTGCTACTATACATAAACAGCAATGATCCCATATCACCATTCAGTAGTTCTAAAGCCCATAAGCCCTATAACGGAGGTCAGCAACAAGGGCTGTATCTGTTCTGCCTTAATTACTTAATTAGCCCTAACATTTTTGCCATCTGGCATTTTAGCTACATTTCTTAATAAGCACATGAATGACAGCTGAAGACTGTTCTTCTGTCCCTCTATGAAACACTGTACCGTGCTCCAATCTACTTAAACAGTGTTGGTGTATACAGCCAATTAGCTCATTTATCCAGGGTAATTGGTGGAATTAAAAACTGCATACACATCGTCCCTCCAAGACCAGAACTGCTCTCCCATGACCTATAATAATAATGTAACATTGGCATGATGTTTTGTCATGATGTTTTTGTGATCTTTTCATATGAAATATGAAATGTTCAAAAGTGATCACACAGTAACGGGGACCACACAAGCAGTTAGAGTATAACTACTACAGAATAATACTTAGACACTCGCTGGTTTGTGAGTAAACAACTTACATTTAAACATTAACCCAGCAAATACACAATATTATTTTAAACCATACTGAAAGCTTGTGGCAAATAAAGTTTCTTTCTTTAGCACCAGCAACACAGCTACTTTCCAGCTAGTGTCCAGCAAAGTGGTCATTTTAAGCTAGATAAGTAACCATTAAACAGCTAGCCAGTGTAGCTCCTGACTCTTTTTATGCTACTTTTAAATCATTTTTGTGTAAGCCAGATACCTAGCCAAACTAGCTACAGAAGCTAACTGTCTCATTTTACATAAATATAACTTGAGAAATTGGATGTATATTGAAAAATACAATTTGGTTTATTCTCGCCTGAAAATGAGCAGGCTAGAACATCTATGGACATTTCTGAAATGATATATTGACACAAGGCAGGGGTTTAGAGTGGCCATAGTTTCCCTCTTATGGGCATCTTTCCTTCACAGCAAATAAGCGTTTACTTTGAGGTGTTCTGGAGTGAAGCGGCTCTTCTGTGAAAGATGAGAGCCTGCCATGTTTGGCCTTACCTTCCTGGCTGCTTCCCTGCCCTGTTTCACTTATGCAGTCCAGGACCCGGGGGTCATCGGTCACTAGGTCACATGTCCATAGCCTCAAATTAGAAGTCACAATCACAGTGCTCATTACTTAGCATAATTAGATCTGCAGATTTATTAGGAACTAGAAGTCACATCATGACCAGGATAATTACAGTCAGTAGATGATGAAGGGCAATTTACCAAGGTCTACACTGAGCTGAGTGCCACAATAACAAGTGCCCCTCACCTGTGTACACACTAATACGCACTAATATTTGTGGGCAGCAGTTGAGCTAGGGGCATGTTCAGGGACGGGTATGTGGTGGAACTTGCCCCCAAAGGAATTTGATTGGCCACCACAGGTGCCAACCTACACACCCGGGGGAAATGATAGGTCATTCGGTTGTCAGTCACACTGACTTTACTGAGCACCTGTGTATAAAAGCAAATGCGCAAATATACAGCCCATTTCACACGCATGCATCCTAACCTGAGAATGTTCTGGCAATTTCCCATGTCATCATCCTGTGCGAACACAGCTGGAGATGATTTTCCACGGAAGACGTTCCTTAAATATGTCAGGTCAGCATCCAGCAAGAGTTACGACAAATTCCAGCATGGCTCAAGTGTGAAAAAAGGCTGCAACATTTATGGATAAAGCATGCAAAAGTTCTTTCAATTTCCTGACACTATTTCCTTTAAAAATACTTCACTGAATTTTATCTTTCAACCATTCTCACACGAAGCATTGTTACTAGAAGATATTGGAGCTGCACTGTGATTTTATGAAGGAAGTTTGTAGAAATTGAATAAAAATGTCACTGTCCTTGCTTGACATGGCATTATTTATTGTACGAACACCATTACAAAATTGCATGTGTGCTATATAGGCCTATTTCTCCCTGGTAAACATCTGTGTCAGGCTTTTCCAGTTTTAAGTTTTTGCCCAATGTGGCAAGCAGGTTAGCACCACATATCAATAACACATATAGCTAGCTAGCTGTTTAATTTGGTTAACATAATTGTTTTTGTTGCATTTTACCGAAAACAACTCTGCATTAGCATTGAATTTTTAGTTGATAAACCATGCTTCTATTGTTCATCCAATGTTAACTCTTTGGGATCATACAACTCAGCTATATTGGCTAAACATGTTACTTTAAATTATCTTGAAACTATCACTCTTCAACTGTGTTTTGGTTAGGGTTTACATCACTGCTAAAATTATTATTCAATGAAATATCTGGCTGTTTTAAAGATGAACTAATGCAATGTTAATCTAAGCCTATTTTACTTTTATTTTTCGGAGGGTAGATATCCTGCCTAAACCAGACCTGTGTGAACAGACTCAACACAGAATTAATCCATATAGGAGAACTATGTGTGAATGGGGAAATCCACTTACAAGCCCAAATAATTTAACCTGACAATTTTGCGGATTCAGTGTTTGAAAGTGGCTTAAAGGGTAAGCCCCGCTTAACGGCAAACCCCAAAGATATTAGACCTCTTAATTTTAGTTTAGAGGTTTTTCATTATATTAAGCTGAAATTGTTTTAGTAGGGATTGAAGACAAATTGATCACTCCTGATAGAAACACCAAAAAAAAAAACATCAGGAAAATGACTTACAGTATGTGATGTGTGACATAATATGAAGTCAATAATATGATTCTGAGATCTCCTCTTGCCTACCAGGCCTTTCACGATTACTGCAGTCAATGATTCACTGGAAATATCTGTCCTTATGCACTCTCACCAAATTTGTGCACCTTTACTTTTATAGGTATGGAGCATTCCCCACCAAGGCGTACCTTAGTGGATGGCCTACCTGCCATCCTAATTCTAAAATGTGTTTGGTATGTTTCTGGGCGTGGCACTCTTTTCTATGTGGGGAGGGGTGGGTGTTGAAAAGATGAAAAGCAGCGCAGAGTTGGCGTGTTTTCTGTTCAACCTGCTGTAATGTTACCACTAGCTATCCAGCTACAGTAACTACATTAGGTAGCTAAATGGCTGAAGTTCGGCACTTGGGTGAGTGGGTTGGGGTGAAGACGGAGGAGTAAACTTTTGCATTGTAAACACAGGACCACATTAAGGCAAAAAATCCTGAATGGTATGTTTTTCATTTTGAGCTTATTATTACTGCCAAGTTGGGCAGCAACGCTCCCCACATACGAATTTAATGGTTTGAAACCATTTTGATGCTGATCATGTGCAAGTTGCTTTAGCCAGCTCTGGTGTCGAAATTGATTTAGAAGGGTGATTTTACAAGTTATTTGACTAGCTTGTTAACTTTTAATGTTCCTTGATTTACAAGTCTGTAGGCCAGAACAGAAAATTGGATTTGAAATTAAATAATGAATATGAGGTTAAAGTGCACATTGTCAGCTTTAATTTGTGAGTAGTTCCATCTGTATTGGGTGAACCGTGTAGGAAATGCAGCCTTTTTATACATAGTCCCCCCATTTTAGGGGGACCAAAAGAAATTGGACAAATTAACTTAATCTTAAATAAAGCAGTCATATGTAGTACTTGATTGCAAATTAAATGCATTTGATGACTGTCTGAAGACTGCAACCCACAGACATCACCAGACACAAGCTATCCCCCCTGGTGATGCTTTGCCAGACCTGATCTGAATCAATCTTCAGTTCCTGTTTACTTGGGCTATTCAAGACTGAATAGCCCCCAAGTGAAATACATATTGAATTGGATTCAGGTTGGGTAATTGACTTTGGCCAGTCCTCTTCCTCTTTTTGGCCGTGAAAAACGTGGTTGCTGTAGCAGTCATTTTGGGGCCATTGTCCTGCTGCAAGGTGAAGTGCCATCCAGTGTTTTGAGGAATTTGATTGGATCTGAGTAGATTTTTTGTTGTACACATCAGAATTCATCCTGATGCTGCCGTAAGCAGTTACATCATCAGTGAAGACAAGTGCTCTCACTCTAGCTGACGTTACAACAGGTGTAACGTTAGTTGAAGAAGCTGGGCTAGCTAACGTTAGCAGCCTTACTGCTGCCTCAGCCTGTTGTGTACCCACCGCACCTACTACAACTTCTAGCATTACTGTCTCTGCTGGTTGCGGTGGACCAGCGACAGTGTGGGAGTAAAGTGTCAGAGGCGAGACTGACAGACAGCAGCAGCCCACCACAAACCAGACACCCACTTGGACCGGGACTTTTACCCCTAGAGAATAGTGGATGTTCAAATGCTTTATCAAAAAGCATGTACTATACTTTTGTCTTGAAAGAATTAAAGATTATATATTTATAACTTTTTCTTTCCATATTGTCTTCTAACTGACTGAAGGTCATTTGAAGTTCTTCAGCTAGAATTCTCATTTGGGTCTGTCCTTTAGTTCTGTGGCTTTGTTAACTGAAAAGAGCTGCCTCCAAATAGTTTTCGTTCATTAGCTATGATTGCGTTAAGCAAAATGGAGAAGAGCCTCACATTGGTCTTTGCCTGGGGCCTCCAAATCACTAAAACCGCCCCTGTATACATGCCAAAACCATGACACTACCTCCACCATGTTTCAAGGATGAGGGGGTGCTTTGGATCATGACCTGTTCCTTTCTCCACACTTTACTCTTTCCATCACTTTCGTACAGGTTAATCATCTCATCTGTCTATAAGATTTTGCAAGATGCAAATTCTACCCTGACCATTCTGTTCTTGAGACTACCAGTTATTTGCATCTTCCAGTGAACCCTCTGAGGTTATGCTGGTGTAATCCTCTCTTTATGGTAGTCTTTGACACATTTATGACTACATCCTGGAGAGTGTTCTTGATCTGCTTGACAGTTGGAAACGGGGTTTTCTTCACAATTGAAAGTACTCTTCATCACTATAATGGTCTTGTGTGATTTACTAGGTTGTTTGCAATGGCTGAGCTCACCTGTGAATGCTTTGTTGTTTCCGAACAATAATTGATTTTGACACACTCAATGTTTTGGCTATGTTTCTTATTGATTTATTCTGATTTTACAGCCTCATTACTGCCTGCTTCACTGGCATTGACACTCCTTTGGTCCTCATGTTGAGAGACAACCGTAACAGACTCCAAATGCAAATTACACTCCTAGAATCAACTCTAGACCATAGATTTCTTGCACATGAATTAATGATGCAAAAACACACAGCTGAAAGAAAGAACTGAGCAGCCATTTCCAACAGAGTTCACCAAATATGGATAAATACCCTCGAATTAAAGTTGACAGTCTGAACTTTAACTTCATAGTCACAGTTAACATTTCTAATCCAATGTGCTGCAGCACAGAGCCAAAACAACAAAACTGAAAGGGAAAGAGAGGCAGAGTTTGTCCAAAGCCAATTGATGTTACACAGTTTATGAATTCTTCAGAGACTTTGGGGACACAGATCATTGTGCGATGAACAGGAAAGACATAGTCACCTCTCCACTCTCACCTTCAGCAACAAAAGCTAGCAGCAGATGAATTAAAGTACTTTGGCAGCAGGCATGAGAACACAGTGCCAGAGGTGGTCCATTTGATAAACCGGGTGTTCTCAAACCCAACCCTGAGGGACCTGTGTATGCTGGCTTCCCTCTTCTCCTGGGCCGTGGCCAGCTGCAGCAGTTTTTTTCCTTAATTATACACTTTTAATGTCCTGAGAGAGGATTTACCCTCTTAATCAAAAAAGTAGGACCAGCAACACTCTGCTCCAACTATATCGCTTGATTTGAAATTGCTCAAGACGTAGAAACAGACAGACAGATGTTTCAGTCGCCATGGGCCTTCATCTGGCCTCAATGAAATGTGCCACTGTGTCGATATATAGGTTAAACCTAAAAATAAATAATAATTCCTTGCATTTATGTAGAGCTTTCCTCACCGACTAGCAACTCCGGTTCAAAGCCCTGACCCTTGCCTACACTGCTGCCAACAGGACAGCCCCCATCTACTTGCATCTACAATTAGGTGGCAAGTTTTAGAGAGCCAGGTTTAACACTAGAAAGGCGGTGTTTTGTTTTTTTTTCTTCTTCTATTACCGCCAAACCTGACACCTACTGGCGTCTGGCTAGTCCAGTATTTCAGCACTGATTTCTACACTTACAGCAACCTAATTTCATAAAGATTATGGAACCATTAGTTGCAAAACTATTTTCTTGAAATAAAGGAAATAACTGAATCTATTTCAACATTTTTCTCCCAAATTATAGCAGTTTTGGTATATGCTGAGGCAAAAACGTATCAAGGCGTATTACAGGCACACCTGACACTTTTCATCATGGTCAAGTGGGAGTGATTGTTAGGAGTCTCGTTGCCAGTGAGGTTGCCTTGGAGGTACTGTAAAATTGGCAGCACTTTCGATCACTACCTTTGGACTACCCACAGGAACTACAAGTGTTTTGTTTCCGGCTGCATACAGTGGTGTGTGAAGTCTAAACGTGTAACTCTTGTTGCTCTTAACATTTGTACCTGTCTCAACAAAGGTGCTGAACAATACATTCTGAAGTTCTCTGTATGGACCTATGTGTTTGATGTGAGGGTGTTCTCATGGGTGATTGTTGGAGTGAAAGTCCACAATACTCATCTGATGAGTGACGACAATGTCCAATGCCATTAGATGGATGTTCTTTATTGTCCGCAAAACGAATTTCCCTTGTGGACAATAAAGAACATCTATCTAATGCCATTTTTCTGAGTGGAACACTCATAGTGATGGGACATGCAGGACATCAACCCCCCCTAAGAAGCAGACCCAGACTGCAGGGAGCAGATGAAACCATGACCAGATCCCAGAATCCAACAGTGTAATGGAGTTTAAGGAGGGACTGAGGGAAAGATGCTTCCCTGCACATCCACACTCGTAGCTCCCTCAGAGGGAGGACTGGCTCTAAAGGACTGCCTGTTGGGATAACCGGACACAAGGCTCTGACCTCACCGTTAACACAGCACAAATGTCTGGAGAACTTCCTCATCACAGGTAAAACAGGACAAAAAGGAGACTTTCAGTAAACACAATGACTGGGCACATCTGTTGTTGGGCACTGCAGGGCGCATGGAGGTATCTCCAGTACACAGCTGGAAAACCAGCACAGACTGCTGGACTCTCTTTCAAAAAGATGGACTATAGTTTTAGGACAGTAATCAAAGGTGGACATTTTCATGTTGGGATTGATTGGAATAATTGAAGCACGCACTTTGTAAATGTCAATGTCTGTTTGTGTCACATCTTGTAAGGTCCCTCCCTTTATCTCTTTGGTTTTCTGCAAATTGAAGTTTCTCCCCAGAGGCAGAGGTCATGTTGGTGTGAAGGATTTATTACCCACAGGGGTGGTAATTAATCCTTCACAGAGACGGAATGTCAGGAAACTCAAATTCACCATTTGCCATTGTGGGCCCTTGGGAAACTTCAAAGACAGGAGATAAGAAGCAAGAACTGGGGGTGGGTTGCCATTTGAGGTGTGAATGTCTGTGTCTGAGTGTGAGTCAGTATGTGTGTGTGTCAATGAGAAGAGGGGGGGGTCTTGGAAACTGTTGACAGTCCTCATACTCATGCAATTCTGTACCTTAAAAATTGGTTAATATGCCTACAGGCACTATGTTGGACATTCTGGTCAGGTCATATCAGAATAAAATGGAAGTTATGGTGTCACTGCTGGCTTTGCAACTTTGTTTAATTGTTCCCTGATCTGGTGTCTCCACAAACATTCCCGTAATAGCCAAAGTTGTCCCTCCCAAAAAGATCCTAAAATCCTCAATATGTAATGTCCCGATAATGCTTACTGGGAGAGTCAATTTCCCTACAATTTAAAAGTGTTATTTTAATTGGACCTCAACCGATAAAATATATATATATATGTATATGTATAAAGGGGAGAAATCCGCACCCGTTAGATCCTCCCTGATCATTAATTAAGTATGCGCTGGCGAGGAGAAGGGAGGGTTTTTGAAATTTTGGCCTTGGATTACTTTGGGACAAACAGGCTGTGGTTTGGCTGTTTTCCGTTTATTGTGTGAATGTAACTTGTCCATGTCTGAAACCTTTGTTATTGTTTCTTAAGGCAGTTGAACCTCGCCTTTAGAGTAAACATGAATATTGGAACTTAATATATATCTTAATTTTAACATGGTTTTGAGTTGTACATTTTGGTAAAAGTTGATCCAAAAGTTTTCTCTGCCTATCAATGAATTTGATAGTTTAATTGATAATTGATATCTTTTATAATAATTACCTAATTAAATCTAATATGTATACTTTACATGTAGGGTAAGTGAGATGTTTTAACTGTTAATGCACCTATGTTCGTTATTCAGTGCCGGACAATAAACCAGGTTATTGTCGGTTTAAACTGCTGGGTTTTAAAAATTAAACAAATTTTACTTAATTCTCACTTCGCCAACAAATCCCACACTGATATTTTACACCCTATCACCTACAGGACAGGTAGTGACCTTAAACTTATATTTTACACCCTGTAGCCCACGGGACAGGTAGTGACCTCACACTGATATTTTACACCCTGTAGCCCACGGGACAGGTAGTGACCTCACACTGATATTTTACACCCTGTAGCCCACGGGACAGGTAGTGACCTCACACTGATATTTTACACCCTGTAGCCCACGGGACAGGTAGTGACCTCACACTGATATTTTACACCCTGTAGCCCACGGGACAGGTAGTGACAGGTAGAGAGCTCTGTTTGTGCATGGTGGTGCATTGTGGGAACCAATTCAGCGATACTCTAAGGGACCTTAGTGTTCTGAGACCTACCCTAGCCCTGCCCAGCTGCAAAGTCATTTAATTTCACCCTCTGAGTAAACTGTGTCAGAAAACCAAAATTTGGGAAAGCGACTCTGGTTATGCTAAAAAAAATGTATTTGCCACTGCAGTTGCTTTAAGACTTGCTGAGGGGATTGTTATGGGTAATATTTTAATGGCATTGATGAGCTGGTCATTTAGTCAATTACAGCAGTTGTGTCATATGGAAAACCAACCACTGCAAACCCAGGGCTGTTTACGGGACAAACCATTTTGGTCTCAGCTTCGGGGTAGTTCCTGCTAGAAGGGGACTGTTGGTCACCCTAGATATCACGGCATAATGAGAAGCAATAAATAATAAATAACAACAAGGAAAATATCATGAATAATGTCATCGTATTTCACTCTTAGCGGTGGACACGAGGCCCTTTGCCTTCACTACACGCCCGGTACGCTCTCCCTGCGGAGAGAGGGTAAAAGGCAGGCTCCGCGCGCGCGTTACACGACGCGGTCGTTAGCCGCCGCGGCGAAAACAGACAGGCGCACGACGGCGCCTTTCAAGCGCGTTCCGCATAACCGCATTACGTCCTTATCAGCAGGGGCCCGTGACTGGATTTAATTCGCCGTGTGACAGTAATTGAATTAGGAAATTATTGACCCTTAAAAAAAAAAAAAAGAAAAAAAAAAGTCTGGCGAGCAGATACGCCCCGCTCGCCTGCTCGCCGAACGGAACGGCGAATTAAACGAATCCGTCGCGGCGTCAGCCGCGAGAGCCGCGTAGGCGCGCTCCGCTCCGCTCCGGGTCATATTTTACAGGAAAAACCACAATTCCACCACGCGCGCGCTCCGCAAAAAAGAAGATTAAAAGATATGAGAAAGCGCCTTTGATTATTTTTCGGGGGGGGGTGCGGGGAGATGAATGCGTTTTATCTGAGCGGCACCTTCCCGTGCGCTCCTGTATGACTCTGCCGAAGACGAGAGCGGCGAAGCTCCGTTAGAGAGCGTCCCTGGGACGAATGCTCATCATTTCGTTTTTCCGCTTCGCATCTGAAGGAACGGCTTCGGCTTCTCCCGCCGCCTCCTCCTCCTCCTCCTCGTCCTCCCCGCCCGCCCGCCCGCCCTCCATCTTCTCGCAGTCGGCGGCGGGTTTTTTTTTTTTGTTTTTTGGCGCTCGGGAGCTCGCCGGCATCCAATTTACTCGGCTCTGACGTCGGGCTCGCCTCCCCCGCCTCCGTAAGGCTGAGCGATGAGTCACGGGAGCTCTCCGTCAGGCGAGCGGGGCGGGGCGGCTCTTTCGTCTGCTGCGCGCGCGCGATCGGGGGGAAGGTGTGAAAAACACAGGGGCGAGCGAAACCCCCATTAGCGCTTTGTCAGCGCCGCGCAGCGCGAGGCGCCCTCAGAGGACGGCTAGCGCGCGAGCCTTCGCACTCAGACTGCGCCTGGTACGGAGGAGGCCTGGTCGCTGCGTATAAATAAACGTCGAAGGCAACGGCTTTCCCTCCCGGTTTACAGATTTGCATCTTGAACGGCAGTATAAAAACTTGTCGTATGGGCCTTACCTTGGCTTAGGCTACCGACTCCCAAAGTCAATCAACATTTGCCCTACCTTAGAGTTATAAATGAGTTCACGTGGTGCTTTTTTCTCAATACAATCCCTTTTCACTTCATTCTTCTCTTAACAGAAGGGCTTGTGGGGAAAAGAAAAAGCAACTCCTGCATTTAATTGCGGTTCGGAGTTGATGAAAGAAAGGCGATTGAATCCGGAGAATTCCAATGATACGAACATTCGACAGCGAATCAGATCTAATCACCTTACCAAGCAAATGCTTATTAATCGACTTCTCAGCTTGGCAGAATGTTTTTTGGTTTCAATAGCTTGAATTTTCTCTGCTGCGGTTGATATTTCAACTAAGGTAGATCCTTGTTTACCCCCTGTTTACTAAATCAGAAGGAAATTAAATAAGAAAGCCAGTACTAGATTCTTATGTGTGTTCTGTATTAGGAAATTGATATTTTACCTATGAAAGAAAAGTACGCTTCAGGTTTGTAAGGAAAGCGAAGACCAAAAGAGTGTGTTGGCGTGCGTCAGTGCAGCAATCACAAATACGCTGCGCAAAGCAATCCACCCCGGAAGTCTGAGCTATTCACATCGAGAGCTTAGACTCATGAGGTTCCATCTGAAAAATGAGTTTTTAGCACAAGAATGCTCTTTGTAGTGTCTTCTTTAATACGGAACAGATGGGGTGGCAGCGTATCATAATGGCTGGGGAAGTAGCCTTGTAAGCCCCAGCTGTGGCCCTGCCATTGTTCCGCAGAGCAAGGCACTTAACCTGAGCTCCTCCAGCTCATACCCAGCTCTGAAAAACAGGTTTCATGTATGAAGAACGCGAGTTGCCTCAGCTGCTCTGGATTAGCACGTCTGCTAAATGCCTGTCATACAAAATATGAAATGTACCTGAAACACTTTTTAAACGTTAAAGCTAGCAAAGTTGCAAAACAAAACTGCTGTTGTTGCAGAACTTGAATATTCAAAATCTTCTAATCTCAAGCCTACACAGTGGTAATCTCAGTGATAAACTAATACAGTGTATATGGGTCCAGGAAGGATCAAATATACTCTATAAAATGTACTCTCAGTGTAAAATTAACTCTATTAGTTATGTACCATCAGCAGACAGAGCCCTGTAATTCTGAGCTGGAACGATGCTGGCCTTTCATTGGATGGATGGCGTCTGCACGCGCTCATTTCTGTTCAGGTACTGCCATCTGCTGGCCATGGCAGGCACAGACACCTGGCTCGCTTTTCCAGCTGTGGTCTCTGGGGCTGGGACAAAGCCAATGGCTGCTCCAGATGACAAGGATTCCAAGTGTACAGATATTGGGGTATTTTAATTGATGGCCAGCTTTCCTCTAAACATTACATTGAAGCGCTTGTGAAAAACATAATAGTTAAGATTTTACTAGGCCTGTTTTTTCTTTTGAATCCAGGAAGAGATTAGTTGCTGCCATATTTTACATTTTTTGCTCAGTTAAGGGGATCTACTTTATATGAATACATTTGCCCAGTGTTGATGAATGTTAGATACCGTCTCATAGTGCACTGTGGTTTATGTCTGGCTACAAAGCTCTCACACATCACAGGACCTTATATGCCAAGGCTAACTGGCCATCTTTGTCAGTACGGAGGCATGCTCATTGGCTCACAATTATTTATAACTCTATTCTTGTTATGCTCCCCTCCCCACGTGTATTTCACGCCACGTCGGTAGCTATAACCTACACTCTTCTGACCTGAACTTATCTGTGCTTAAGGTCTGTACAGAACTAGGTAAGAAGGACTTTGCGTACTCCACTCCCTCTTCCTGGAATAAACTGCAAGCTGACCTTCGACTGGTAAATCTGATTACAATTAGCGATTTCAAGTCACTAATGAAAGGCTTGGAAACAGAGTAATTTGTGAGTAGCCTCCATTTCTGAAAAACTTGGCTCCTTTTAACCCCAGTGAGCCAAACGAATGCCAGCAGCCAGAAAAGGATCCATGACAAAGATAATTTATTATTACAAACATTAAGACAAAAAAAGAGCATTATAGGTTAACAGGATGGTTCAGGCAGTAGAGCAGACAGCTAAGCCACTCTCTACCTAAAACAAACACTGTACTTCCTCGGCTAGTTCTCTCATGCAAAAGAGATTCTTAATCTCAATGAGACTAACCTCATTAAATAAAGGTTAAATAAAATGTAAAAAAAAAAAAAACAGGGGCAGCTACTGTCTGCCACAACATGGACGGAAGTAATTGAGTAGTGATGTAAAAGTATTTGAGTCACCGAGAGCATGGTTGTCCTCCTGCTACACAGACGATATTCTGCACAATTTGCAGGTTATGCACACACACAAAACAATAGATCAATACTTACAGTTAAAAAGCAACTGTAGACTTGATGTGTGGAGAGCAGCAAAGAGTAATTAACAGTCAGCAGTGCACGTGAGAGGTCTGATCGGCAAAATGTAATCAGTGTTGCCAACTTTGGCGACTTTTCAGACCCCTTTAGTGACTATTTCAAAAAAGAGCTTAGCGACAAATCTAGCGACTTTTTAACTAAACATTAGGTACTTTCCTTGAAAGAGAGTTGCCAATATTGCTCTGTGAGTCTGCAGTATTCCCTGTGCTCTCTGCGGCTTTCTATCTCACATGACTGTTGCGGTCTGTGGGAGAGAGAGTGTGTGTAGCTCTCTCCGAGAGCCAGGTTTGGTCGAATGACCGGCAGCAAGACTGAAACATGAATGAGCTGCGCATGCACATTTCAATGTGCCCAACGACCAATCACTGATCCTCATTTGCCCACCCCGGGTGGGAATTCCGCCTCCTTTTACTTGTTCTCTCTTCGTTTTAAACAAAAACAAAATTCTATTCTAAGTTTTAAACTTAAATTGCTGCCTTAGCTAGATATATTTGCAAGTAATAAAAAGCTTGTTCATTCTGTTGTCTAGGTCATATTCAAATGATTGTGGTGACGCCATACATATGCAAATTAACATATGACATCATCTAGCGACTTCTAGCAACTTTTATAGGAGGCCTTAGCTACTTACCACAGAAAATAGTTGGCAACACTGAATGTAATCCACAATTTGACCAATGCATTTCTGAGTGCAAACATCCCACTAGAGAAACTGGCTAACCCTGAATTGCGTGTATTTATCAATAAGCATCTGATGTCATGACCTCTGTCGTACGTTTGGTGTTTGCACTCGTCTCTGCTGCATGTGCCTCGTTCTCCTGGTTCATCATCAAATCGGCTGTTACTCGGTTTGAAAAAGCCGCCGTTTACAATTCACCAGCGCTGGCTCGCTCTTCGGATTTGTGCTCTGTACTTGTCGGTAGCGATCGCTTTGTTGGCTCTACATGTTTGACCATATTTATTTTGACTGTCGATTCTCGTCTAGCCCTTCTGGTTTGTTTGCTGATAGTATTTCGTGTTTAACCATCGACTTGTTCTATTCCATTCTGATTCTCGTCTAGCCCTTCTGGTTTGTTTGCTGATTGGATTTCGTGTTTAACCATTGACTTGTTCTATTCCATTCTGATTCTCGTCAAGCCCTTCTGGTTTGTTTTCTGATTGGATTTCGTGTTTGACAATTGACTCACCCATTCGACTGCAACTCTCGTTTTTACTCCCTGCTCGCCACATAGGTTAGTGAATTTGGTTAGTTAGAGTGTTCCCAGCTTAATTAGAAATCCTTCCATAGGGACACCATTCTGTCATTTTGCTTTCTGTTATTCTGTTACTTCATTATTTTTGAAGGTGTAATTTTAAATCACCGTTGGGGTTATGCTATTCTTGGTCTCTGCCTGCCGGGTAAGTGTTCGAAAGCTCAGAGTTCAAAGCCTTCGAAGGCTAGCCAGGCTAGTTGGTTTTGGATAGGCAGATAGGGACTGGAGTTGCTCATCAGTCTGCCGTTACCACTCCCATTACCCTTCCCTTATCCTTTTTCCTGTTGCAGTCGGACATAGACCGGGTCATAACACCAATCAGTCCCCTCAGCAAAGCAGCTTAAGCCAGGGGAGGCAGCTCTGATCCCATAGAGGTGGTGATACTTCTGGTTTTTCACTCCATCTCAGTTTGATGACTGTTTGAGGTGTTATGGATCACTGGGCAGAACGTTAACAGTGCCTCGTCCATTCCGACCAACTAGGGGCGACATAGCTCAGGAGGTAAGAGCGGTTGTCTGGCAGTCGGAGGGTTGCTGGTTCGATCCCCCGCCCCGGGCGTATCGAAGTGTCCCTGAGCAAGACACCTAACCCCAATTGCTCCCAACGAGCTGATTGGTACCTTGCATGGCAGCCTTTCACCGTTGGTGTGTGTGTGTGGTTGTGTGTGTGTGTGTGTGTGTGTGTGTGTGTGTGTGTGTGTGTGTGTGTGTGTGTGTGTGTGTGTGTGTGTGTGTGTGTGTGTGTGTGTGTGTGTGTGTGTGTGTGTGTGTGTGTGTGTGAGAGAATGGGAGGCATCAATTGTAAAGCGCTATATAAATGCAGCCCGTTTACCATTTAACTCTGTCCACGCAGAAAGCTACAGTGCATCTCTTCATATTGACAAGTTTACATAAGCATCGAAGTGACAGAGGATACTGTAATGATAAATAGATGATGATTAAATTCAAACAAATTTGAAACAAAATTTGAATTTACCACAATGTGATCATTTTACGTCCTGTGTGATCAAGGACGGATCTACTGGCGGAATGACTGATGCAGGTGAGAGAACTGCTTAGGAAAATCGTATGATGTAATGTGTTGGGATTATAATTGCATTTTACGTCCTTTACTTTAAATCCCTGGAAAGGCAGCCACCTGTACAATATTATAGTGCAATATGTAGGTTATTGGATGTATTGCTCTGCAGTCATATTCAGGTTGAGCCACAAATACACACACAGGCACCCACACATACACATACACACACGGACGCACACACACACATGCACACACACACACACGCACACATACACAAACACACATGCACACAAATACACACGCACGCACACACACACAGGCTGACCTACAGAGCTGATATTATCTACTGAGAGACAGTTTCTGCACAGAAAATGTGACTGTAATTGCCAATTAGAACGAATGCTTTGGTGACTGTTCCTGTAAAATCCTAATGCTTTGCTTGATTTAAAAAAAAAAAAAACAATTTCATTCAACAGACAAGTTTGAAAAACACACCAATATCGTAATCACAGTTTAAGACATGGGATGCTTTATTTGTGTAGATCCTGCAACATTGAGACCTGGGAATTGGATCAATCTTGTGATTCATAGAAAGCCGTGGGTGTATTGTGGGGGTAATTTGATATACAACAAAGTTTTTTTTTTTCACTTTAGACCGAGTTAACTCTGAAATAAAACCTTTTGAAATGAAACCTAAATACATGTGGAAAGAGGATTTATGCAGAACAATCTTTTGTTTTTCCTTGTTTAGTTCATTGAGCTTCATATGTCCCAAGCATTTATGCATGTATCAAGTGAAGTCAGAAGAATAAAGGAATTTTTTTTAAGTGCCTTTCTCGTGTATTACAGGTGCAATTATGCAGTCTTTGTACGCATTTTTGTAATAAAATTCAAACCGCAGCAAAATGCCATTTCGATCTTTCATTTGCACCTTCACGTCTTGGCACGAGTGCTTTATCAGTATTAAATAAAATGAGGAGAGCCACCCTCTTCGACGGTCTGTAAAAGGGAACTAATTAGAAGCTAATCAGGTGGAGCACAGGGACACATTAAAACTGCCGTACAGTTGTGGGCAGTGATGAAAGCCTTCAGCCATGGAACACCAGGGAGGAGAGCTGGTGATTGAACCGAACAGAAAGCTAATACCTTTACATTTTAAAGAGTCCTGTGAATGCCTCCTCTCTGAAAACAAGTTTGAGTTCTTCCCCGCGGAAATTTCTTTTTGTTTGTTTTCTTTTCTTTTCTTTTATTTAAACTGGAAATACAATAAATGGAACCAAAGATGTGCTGTGATGACATTAAACCAAAGCACACCCAGGTAGGAGTTTGTCAAAGTGAGCATAAAAAATTTCACAAAGGGTTGGACATTTCTGTGAGTGCTGGTCTGCCTTTCTTTCATTTTCAAATGTCATGAAAATGCACTTTGAATTAATCCAATAGGCTAAAACGGTTGTACATTTCTTTGTTTGCCATTTTTCTCCCATTTAGTCATTATACCACTTCCCCGTGTGTATCACAGTCCTGGTCGAAGCACTATCCTCTGTCAGTCTGGGGCATGGAGGTGCCAGCTGCTTCTTTTCACCTGACAGCGAGGAGTTTCACTGGGCAAGCGTAACATGTGCGGAGGTTCACGCTATCTCCTCCAGATCCCCTCCCTGCTGAACAGGCACCCCGACCAACCAGTAGGAGTCGCTAATGCAACGATCAGGACTCATACCCTCACCGGCTTCCCACCCGCGAACACTGCCAATTGTGTTCGTAGGAACGTCTGACCAAGCCGGAAGTACCGCTGCCGGGGATAGAACCCAGGTCTCTGCGATGGTAGGCGAGCACTTATACCTCTGATAGACTGATAGAAGGAAGCACATGAACATCATACCTTGGCAATTCTATTAAAAATGCAGACAAACAGTACTGTCAGGTCAAACGGTACCGCTCACCTCAGCTGTCCACTTGCATCAGAAGGAGGTGGAGGAGGGGGGGAGGGGGGTTATTAGCCCTTTTATCAGGCCGATTAGTTATTAGTTAGCCTCACTCCGCCTGCCTAGGCTCTGAAGCACAATGTAGATAAGCTATTAGTTCTTTTAAAGCCTGTTGAGACACCAGCACGCGACGACAGTCAGGCTGCAACGATCACATATCCCTGCAGGGCTGAGTGTAGGCATAGGCGACAAAGGCGCATTTACTCATCCATTACACCCACAGGGAACAGACTACCTCACCCCCCACCTCCTCAGTGCCGCGATCAAGATCACTAGGGGTATAGCGGTTGCTATCAAACAGCTCAGGAGTGGGAACGGCTTGTCGTCCCCCGCCTGGTCCCAGTGCTGCAGCAAGCAAGGTTGCTACTTAACGCAGGGAGACGCTCTCTGCAGGCAGCCTCCCCATTGCCGTGGGCTGGCGAGGCCAGGAACTGCTCCCTGCGGGCAGATTGTAATCTAAGCGACCGTTCAGCGCCTAGCTCCGCCTCGACGCACCCACCCCACCCCCCCCTTCCCCTCAGTCCGATCAAGACGAGCGGGAGGCGGACTACAGCGGCGCAGATCTAAAAAATCTGACCCCGCTGCATGCCCCGCTTCCTACAGGCCGCGTGTCATAACCGCCGGCGTGTCCGCCGTTGCTGGGTATCTTTCTCCGGTGGCGAAAGCTTCAGGCTCCCTGTCACGCCAGCTCCGCCGACATGAACAGATGCCACCAACCTGAGTCAGAAGACAACGGGCAGTCCGCGCCGCAGTTTAAATCTGTACCCCGCTGTGCGCCTCTACCGAGCTGCAAAGCCGTGTCAATGTTTTGTATCTCTCCTAAATCAGTTCGCAGCGTCAAGAACAACCACAAACCTGACGCTGCTTTTTATTCAATTTTTACAGGTGTTGATGGTTGCCGTGGAGGAAGATCTGCAGGAGCAGCGACCGCGCATTCGTTCGGCGAAGAGGAGCCAGCCCTGGGCTAGTTAGTATGCGCGTGAAGCTCGGCGGAGTGCTGGGTAATGAACGCGCGCGGGGCCTGCCCCGCAGAGGCGTCGGCTCCCGCGTCTGTTCTGTGCGGCTGCGTGCGCCAGCGCGGAGGCGTTATCATGGCAACCGCAATGATTGGCAGGCAACATCTGGGATGACACCTGCGTCCGCCAGCCGTTCACATTGGCACATCTCAGCAACCCAATTACCGCCAGTAACCAGGCTGCGAGTAGTCACCGCGGTTACCAGTGTGCATGTGCACACCCTAATTACTGGCTTTGCTATATTCTTAAGATATATCTTGCATTAATAATCTGAACTGCCCCACAGGTTTAATAATGTAAAGACAGAGATGCTGAGAAGTCAGGTCAATCCAGCTCATGGCAGTTCATAATACTGCCAGTGGTGCCCAGGGAAATCCCCCTTGATTTGGGACTAATCTAATCTAAAGTGGATGGAGTAAAGCAGAAAATGCAAATACGATGTGTCATTCTGTGTAGTATTTCATTGGTTCATTCAAGTCGAACTGATTAGCATGTGACTGCTCCACCAATCACAGAGCCTGCTCTTCCATCATTGTCAACAGCACAGGAAACTGGGTACGTTTTGGGACAGGTAGCCTTTTCAGGGTCCTTTTTTGGACCTGCCCGCACTGGAAAGCTGTGTCTCCTTTCTCAAGGTGAGGCAGAGAAATTATCAAGGGAATTTTTTTTTTCTTCTCATGAAGAACTTCACGACTTCCAGCCACTTTTTGCACGAGGTCACCTTTAGATTCCTGCACCTTGTTTTGCTGTAAATTTGTCCCCCCCGTACTTTCAGCTCTGAGCCTGAATGAGCTGCAGTTTCAGCTCTCAGCCTGAATGAGCTGCAGTTTCAGCTCTGAGCCTGAATGCAGTTTCAGCTCTCAGCCTGAATGAGCTGCAGATTCACCTTTGAGCCTGAATGAGCCGCAGATTCAGCTCTGAGCCTGAATGCATTTTCAGCTCTGAGCCTGAATGAGCCACAGTTTCAGCTCTGAGCCTGAATGAGCTGCAGTTTCAGCTCTGAGCCTGAATGAGGTTTCAGCTGTTTTAGCAAGTCTGAACAGTGTTCATTCACTTCAGCATTTGTCATATAACAATATGCACCTTATCTTTTGTAGTGTCAGCATAATTATGTAAGTCTCATACGTGGTAATGAAGCTGGATGGGCAAGTCCTTCCTGCAATGCTGAGGGCTCCCTGGTTGGGGCTGGGTATGCCCCAATATCAAGAGTTACAGAGCAGACCTCATAGCCCAGAACGTCATTGGAGAGCATAAGACGAGAAGACCCGACCAATCGATTCGCAGCTTTAACTTCATCCTACAGCGGCCACTGAAATGATGAGTCAGAAATGGACCAGGCCTCGTGCTCAGGAAATGGCAATGTCGATCGGGCCAATTAAATCACAGCATTAGCGTCATGTGGTCTGTGCTTTACGTTTAAATGTTGCACGTGCGCTCAATGGGGTTTTAAATGCAGCGGTGGGAACTGGGTTCTTATAACTCATGATTAATAATAAATCACCATTTGATTTTCAGTCAGGGCAGAAAAGCCTTTTTTCCCTCTCACATGATATGAAGGCATTTAATTGCCGCTAACCCCCTGCTTGTCTCAGGAACCTGTAAAGTGAATTATTCCATTACTTCATCACCCTTCACAAACTGTTTGGTGCAATTTTTTGGCCATGAATAAATTATGTTAGCACAGTCCCACACTTCCTTAAATTATCTGTCCAAAGGGTTCTTGCAGGCGAATGCAAAACAATTTCCAAGCATTCACACATTTTTTTTTCTCCTGGATTTTCTTCGCATGTAGTCAAGGAATGTGTCGACTGGATGGAACCTATGCAGGCTCCTTCAAACTCATGTGACTGAGGCCCTTGGGGAACCAGATTGCATTTTCCTGTAAGAGAAACAGGTTAATTTAGCAAATATGTTCAGTGTTTGAACTGTTCTTCACCTCTGGTTGGCTACAGGCACAGAACTTTTGTGCAAGTCAGCAAAGCCATACTCTCTTAACAGCAAAATCCTTGAATCTAATGTTCTAAGAGTCACATGACTTTGAAGGAGCCTATAGCTGCTTTGGTTCTATCCAATCAACACATCCCTTGATTACATGCGCAGAAAATGCACTTGATTTAATTTGTATTCTTAAAATATAACGCTGGCAAATATTCTCCCCAAAAGAGACTCTCCTTGTAAATCAATAACTGTTATGAATCCCATTTAATGCATAATTCATGTTGATAACTTTGTCAATCAATAACTGCAAAGAAAAGTTGTTTTGGATGACTAAGATGAATGAGAAGTCATTTTTCTGGTTATTCTGACGACGAGCCAACCGCATCAAATCGCTGCCCCGCCCAGCTTCATCAGCGGCTGTGCTGCACCTGGAGATAGAGAGATTGAGTAATGTTGACATTTCCTGAACACATTAATACCCACCATGCGTTCAGATAAGAGTTAACGCCACTATTCATTTCCGTCAAGAGGTTGCAAGGAACATTGCTGATTGGTATGAAATATGGCCATATGCTTATGCAAAACTGTGGTTGGATCATAAGGGGCTGTGGGGAAATTGAGATGCTATTACTGGTTTATTGAAGCAAACAAAAAAAAATGCTCTGACAATGGAAAAGAAATCTTAAATTTGTCATCAGTCACCGAGTAGATATTTGTGCGGTTTTTCTGACGCTTGGAAAATCCCGCGGGCCCCTGACATGCAATGGCCGCACTGTCAGAGTTTGACGTGTGCGGTTCTAGCGTCGTTCCGTTTGAGCAGTCCTCTGTGCAGACGGAATACCAAAAGCTCCCGTATAGACCTTTTACAGCCTGAAAAATAAAATAAAAAAATTAACCATTCTCCCTTCACCCACCAAAATAAATAGCTCTTTAGAAGTGAAAATGTAAAACAACAAAGAAATGAAACATATCAGTTTTATATGTGAACATTGAACAGTTAAAATGCACAGCTAAGCATTATAGTTTTGCATTACATTATTATAGAGTCTGACATATATAAACAATATTAATTTTAAATAAACCCTGTCATAAGATCTCAAAATGGTTTGCAGTGAAGGGAGAAAAAAATCCTCAAAGAGCACCAACGTGTCCTACCCACCTAGGTGATGCATGGCAGCCATTTTATGCAAGAACTTCCACCACACATCGACTGAAGTGGGGAGTCAATTAAACTGGGGGGATGATTAGGTTGCCAGAGTGAGACAGGTTGCCAGATTGAGGGAGCCCGGCTGGAATGGGACCAGCTGAATGGTTTAATGTGTTTGGGAGTTTAATGACTGGGATGAGAAAGGGGAGGGCTGCTGTTTGCACAGCAGTGTTTCACATTCTCACACAAAACAATCTCTTCACCCGCCAGGAAGGGGGAAAAAATGATGAAATGAGACGAAAATTAAGGAAATAAAAACAACCGAGGACTCAGAGGCAAAATATGCACTGTTGTTCGTAGAAATATTATCTAACTTCTCAGAGTTTAACCTTTAAGAAATCATTAAATAATTAAGGGTTCAAACACTAGAGCAGTTCAGCATTCTTGTTTACTGTTTATTACAATTTCAGCACTCATTGTGCTCACACATACAGGTAGATATATTTTGCTCAATTTCATTACCCCTCCACCTCCCTCCCACCCTTCCTTCCACTTCCCACTTTGAAAAATGATTGGAAATTCCAGTAATTAATTCCAGTAAATAAAGCCAAAGGATGTTATTGTGGAAAGTTGTGTCTAAGAATATTTTAAATGTAAAAATATGTTTGTGTTATTCTAGGTAGAAACTGAAAACAAAAAAGTTTTCCCTTTCGGTTTGTAAATAAATGCACATATATTAACTGAATTCTTCTCTACCTAAAGTTGTTTTTTTTCTTTTAACCACAGGTAGCATGCAGAACGATCTTGTAAACCTGTTCTTCTTGTAAACTTGTAAACTCTGACAGACAAAATATCCACACAAACAATAATAATAAAATGACACACATTGCATGGCAATCATATAGAGAACAGATACATTACGCAGTAATAACTGTTATAGAAACAGGAAACGGCAAAAAAAAACTAGGAAGGGCAATAGAGGGGCAGAGGGGTTTGCACCTGTTATCCAGCAGTGCTGCAGTGTTGGTCTCACTCACAGGAGTGACACAGGGCCACTGACAGTGTGGGCCCCACTCACAGGAGTGACACAGGGCCACTGACAGTGTGGGCCCCACTCACAGGAGAGACACAGGGCCACTGACAGCACCTACTCCACTCACAGGAGAGACACAGGGCCACTGACAGCACCTACTCCACTCACAGGAGAGACACAGGGCCACTGACAGTGTGGGCCCCACTCACAGGAGTGACACAGGGCCACTGACAGTGTGGGCCCCACTCACAGGAGAGACACAGGGCCACTGACAGTGTGGGCCCCACTCACAGCAGAGACACAGGGCCACTGACAGTGTGGGCCCCACTCACAGGAGAGACACAGGGCCACTGACAGTGTGGGCCCCACTCACAGGAGAGACACAGGGCCACTGACAGCACCTACTCCACTCACAGGAGAGACACAGGGCCACTGACAGTGTGGGCCCCACTCACAGGAGAGACACAGGGCCACTGACAGTGTGGAGTATGCAGTATGCAGTATCAGAACTGCATACTGTATGATCACTTAAGAGTAAAGAAAATACAAAACGATTTTTGGATTTCTTTGTTGTTTTTCAGAATGTATATGTCCTGTATGTTTACGGAGTGAGACTCCAATAGGAGCTCCAAGAGAGCTGATTTTATTAACCTTATCAAGTTCTACCTGTTGGTGTTTTCTGAAGTGCCAAGCCGAATTCTATCGAGCCAAATCTTATAGAACATATAAAATATTGTTGTTGGTTATTCACATTATACAGCATGCTTATAATCAGAAATGTTCCTATTTGCAAAAGGAGGTATTGTATGCTGGAAAACAACATTGCTGAACCTAGTGCCAGTGCTTGGAGCTCTCCCTATTTGCTGGTTAATAAACCTGATGGCATTTTCTGGTTTTGTACAGATTACAGGAAGCTTAATTCAGTCACAAGAGCCAACTGTTTTCCTCTCCCAAGGATGGACGATTGAGCCGATCCCGTGAGTTCTGCCACTTTTGTAAGCCAGTTCGATCCGCTCAAAGGCTATTAGCAAGTTCCCCTGTCTGAGCACGCAAAGGAGATCTCCACCTTTGTTATCCCAATTAACTTCCTGCAAAATACCACCATGCCTTTTTTGGGTGAGTATAAACACCCCAGCTACCGTCCAGAGATTGGTAAATGATGTTGTGTCCGAGTTGTGAAGCCTACTCAGATGATTTGGTAATATACAGAGCAACATGGCTCAAAAACAGATGGAAGCTCTTTTTTGATTGCTTGGCTGATGCCAACTTGTCCACTTGCCAACACTGCAAAATGTGATTTTGGTCAAGCTACTATTAAATATTTGGGAAAGGTTCTTGGATGAGGGCAGGTACGCCTGATGAATTCTAAGGTAGAAGTCATGAATGAATTCCCGATCCATAGGACTCGGCAGAAGTTGCAGAGGTTTCTTGGTATGTTAGGCTACTATCCTGGAACTCTCCCTCGACAGATCTTCTTAGGCCCAGTGATCTGGGTCTATCCAACCCCTCCATTCAAACTTGCTGTGGATACAAGTGCCTTTGGTAATGGAGCAGCCCTTTTATAGGATGACCCTAGTGGTGCGTATGTACGACTGGGCTGACAGGGGTTTCTCCACATGTGCAGAAGACCTTACTGAAAATGGGGAAGAAGTAAAGGATCTTATCGAAGCAGCAAAAATAGCAAAACATGCAGCGGTGGCTAAAGTGTGTGCACACACCAAAGACACAGATGTAATAGCAGAAGGAAATGTATGTGGTGACATAAAAGGCAGCAGCAAAAACAGGGACAAAACCGGCAGTTGCCGCTGTAAAATTACAGCCCTCTGCAAAAATCACACTTTCAAAAATTTCATAAACACAGGATGCAGAAACGAGAAGTGAGAAGTAGACATGGCTGGAGTATGTGGCATATGTAAACAGCAATGATGTGTGGGAGTGTAGGGAGTCGGGGGCACCGGTTGCCCCTGGGGCCCTTGGGATTTCCCTTTGTGATGCATTTCATGGACCAGGCCCTGAAAGCCCGATGGCCATGCTGTACACGGTTTCTCCCTTTTGGAGGCACCCAATCATAAATGAGCATTGTAGACGATGTGTAGTGTGTGCCCAAGAGAATGTCCCATCAGGAAAGCAAAATGAAACATCCCCCAAGGCCTGCAGCCCCTTTTCAGCAAAGGCAAATGGATTACATTGGACCACTACTACCAGCAGAAGAAAACGGTACTGCCTGGTGATGGCAGATGAATTTAATAGATGGGTAGAGGTTCTCCATTCATGAGGCTATGGCTAGTTTGGAATTCCATGCACAGTAGAATCTGACCAGGGCACACACTTCACTGGAAAGGTGATTAAATAAGTTTGTAAAGAATTAGAAAAAGAACAAAAGTTTCTCTGTCCTTTATCACCTGCAGTCATCAGGATTGGCAGTGAGAATGAATCAAACACTCAAGAAAAAGTTAATCATGGTTGTTTACTTTCGCATAAGTAACCAAACCCTTGTGTGCGCATGCGGGTTGTTTCGGGGAACTGGGAATCAAGACCTACGGTATAAACATAGCCAAATTTAATTTATAATTAGATTCAGCTGATTGAACACAGCCAGGTTTGATTGCAGCCAGCCTTGGTGAATCTAAACCTCATTCATACTGAATCTTACCATCGGAGTGAAGTAGTCACCACAAAGTTTCTACAAGCACACTGCATCACGATCAAAGGAAATTCCAGAAGAGATGAGCAAAAAAAAAGTTGTTAAAATAAATATGTTATTAGGGCGTGCTCATATGTATTTTTGGCACTAGCCAGCTGAAATGTTACTAGCCCTGTTTTAAAATAAATAACATGTTTACTATCAATCACTTCACATTCACATCATTGCTTCTGTACTTCGGTTTGCAAATATATGAACATTGGCTTTTTTTCAGCTTTCAGCCTCATATTAAAATGTGACTAAAGCTGCATTCATCATCTCAGAAACACTGTCAAAGTATGGCACATCTCACACAGGCCCATGCAGAAAGACTAATGCATGCTATTATTATGAGTAGATTTCACTGCTGTAATGCTTGGTGGTCTTCCCAAAAAAAAAAAAGAAAAAAAAAACATTTTTCTGCTCAACATGTTCAGAACACAGCAGCACCAAAAGTTTTAACCAGAACCAGGAACAAAGCACACATTATGTCAGTACTCAAGTCATTGCATCGGCTGCCTCTGAATTCTGGAGTTTATTTTAAGATTCTTTGACTTGTTTTTAAAGCACTTAATAGCTTAGCTCCAGAATATAACTAGCACATAACTAGCCTAGTAGCACATCAACCCTAGCGTTCTCTCAGATCTGCAGATGCTGGTTTTCTTTTTGTTTCCAAAGTGCATTACAAAAAAAGTTTCCTTTTGTTTTTATGCGCCTAGACTGGAACTCCCTACTCCAGCAGATCAGAGGCTTCAAGTACTGAATATTTTTAAAAGCAACTTAAAAACACATCTTTGTATGTGTGCTTTTAATTGACTTTTTTATTACTATAATTGTTGTTTATTACTACCTACACCTCTGTTCCTGTTTTTATTCGTTGCATTGTAGCTGTAGAGTTCATACTGTTTCATTTTAAACTGACTTTTTTATCTGCTCTATTTGTTGTTTAATTATTTTGTCATTTGTAATTGTTTCATTATATCATAGTTACCTTCGTTATTGTGTTTTATCAGTTGTCTTTGTATGCACGTTGGGCTGTAAACCATTGTATGAAAGGTGCTGTAAAAATGAAGTTAATTATAATAATAATAATAATAATGATAATAATAATAATAATTATTATAATTATTATTATGTTTCCATTTCCTTTTATATAACTTTTTTTTTAAACCAAGCAATCAGCTCCATACCTCTACAAAATTCACAGCACATCTCAATAATACACCTGCACTTAAAGTGTTCATCAGCTTGTTATGCTATTGAGACCTTGTTATGCAATCAAAAGCTTCACTCACACATGCAGCCAATCACATCACTTCTGCCTGAAATGGCTTCCTCTTCTCAGACTCATTGATTTGATCAGGGGTAGGTGACCCCAGCCCTGGTCTGCCTGAGATGTTTCCATCTCAGCACAAGTGCGAGTGATAAGAGTCTGAGCCTGAATATTCAAAGCCGGACTGCGTCTGAATCAGCCTTCTAACTGCTATGTCCTCCCTCAAAGTATGCGCTGTCTACTAAGCATGCTGTGTACTGTTTAGTGCTTATTTTTAGTAGGCGATGGGCAAGGTGAAAAGTATCTTCCGCACTATTCTCCAGCCATACTGTGGAAGTGTCATAAGACGTTCTATCCCTGCTCACGTGTTGTCATGTTTATTCGCAGAAAACGTCAGTGAAGCTCTGCCTCTTTAAAGGGAGGCTGCGTGTCACATTTATGGGACCAAAATGGTCATTTATTTCCCGAAGATTCCTTGGTGAAGCCCTGCAAATAAGTATATCAACCTGAGATACACTACTGTACATTTAGGCCATGTCTGAAACAACAACTTGTATACTCAACCATAGGCAATAAGCTGTTTTGGACACATTCGTCATCTATACCCACTTATCCTGAGCAGGGTCGCGGGAGGTGCTGGAGCCTATCCCAGCGTGCATTGGGCGAGAGGCAGGAATACACTCTGTACAGGCTGCCAATCTATCGCAGGGCATACACACCATTCACTCACACACTCGTACCTATAAGCAATTTAGAGTCTCCAATTAGCCTACCTGCATGTCTTTGGACTATGGAAGGAAACCAGAGTATCTGCAAACACCACACAGAAAGGCCCCAAGCCAAGATTCGAACCTACAACCTTCTTGCTTTTTTTTTTGTCTACTTAACAACTTTCTCGCCCAGTGTAATAAACAAGCCTTCTCAAATAGTATGCAATTGCACTTATTTGGACCTCAGAATGCTGACCCTCTGTGTACCTCCAGCACATAGGAACCTGCACTCGTTAAACTTCATAACTGGTACAATTGCTCATTTGTGGATTTGGGTGGGGCAAAACCCAGAAACATCCCTGGCACTGCAGGATCAGGCTCTAGATTAACTCTCCTACGGACATACTCAGTTAACATGCATTAATATTAAAAATATGTTTCACAGCATTTTCCAAAGAGTGTATCCACAGCAAAGCACCTTTTAAAGAGAGATGAAGGGTCATCCTTCTCAGTCCTTAGTGCTAGTTATACAGACTGTTATAAACACTATCTTCATCATCATCATACATCTTCACCAAGGATACTGAAACCTGGACCTTGAAGCCACTGTAGTACTGCTGGTTTTCTTTTCTGAATGGCAGTTACTTGGCCTATGTCCACTGATTGCCAAGATTATGTACCCTCCACTCGCCAAGGGATCAAGAGCTTCGCACCCTAGTCCCCAGTGGTGGAATCACCGTCCTCTCCGAACCTCCCTCACACCATCTCTGCTGTGGCCTGAAGACTCATCTCTTCAGACTATACCTAGACTAACCACCACCACGCTGTATATTTCACTCTTTTATAAAAATAAATAAATAAATAAATAACCCCCCCCTTTTCATGACACTTGTTACATGTTGCCCCATCCCAGCACTTTTTTGGTCATTTGTATTTGTCCTAATACTGTAGCTTATTCTTCTGCCTAGTTGGCTTTGCAAAGGTTAGGTCAGAATAGTGTTCACTGTGTGAACTGTGTTCTTGGCTAGAAATAGCTGTACAAAATAAGTATTGTACCTTACTGAACCTGTGTTTAGCAGTTGTCTATGACCATGAAATGCACTTTTTGTACGTCGCTTTGGATAAAAGCGTCTGCCAAATAAATGTAATGTAATGTAATGTAATGCCTGGTGTCAGCAGGTGTGAATCAGTCCTGATTACAGGGGGAGGGATGGAAGCTAGCAGTGCTACTGGCCGATATTTGAGTATCCATGACCTACAGTATTTACTATGATGAGTTTAAATGTTTGTAAAGACTACAGTGTATTGTCATTGTCTGGACGCATTATGATTATGCTGCTTTTTCACATTTCCATATTATGGTGGTAATTCATGTTTTGTCCACTGAGGGGCTCCCTTGTCCACATTTACACAGCTCTCTGGGTTTTTACCAAGAGCTCTTTCAGCTGATTTCCCCCGAAGAATCTTTACATCTTCCTCTTCGCCAAAGGTTATGCCATTCTCTTCCGTGCTGCCTGAACACATTTTGAACAGTTTGTCCAAGTTTGGGGCCCAACCGAAGCCCCACTCGTATCACCGAAACCGAGCGATTCCCTACCGGCGTTATCAACGCCCCCCCCTGATTCAGAGACGAACCGGGCCCCGCAGGGAGACGTACTCAGAACAAGGGCTTCTGGGATCCCACTGGGAGGAAGTGGAGATGAAGCCTGCTTCCTGCCTGGCAGGGGCGACTCCAGTCCCTAATGAGCGGTGAGTCATCGGAGCTCACCGCAGCAGAATAACGGCCCGTAATGACCCAGGCAGGACAGCGGGCTGCCATGACCCTCCTGACCGCACACCACCAGGAGGAAATAATAACAATAATGCAGGTTTAGTGATAACAATAATGCAGGTTTAATGATAACAATAATGTAAGCTTAATGTTAATAATAATAATGCAGGTTTAATGGTAACAATAATGTAGGCTTAATGATAACAATAATGTAGGCTTAATGATAACAATAATGTAGGTTTAATGATAATAACAATGTAGGTTTAATGATAACAATAATGCAGGTTTAATGATGATAACAATGCAGGTTTAATGATAACAATAATGTTGGTTTCATGATAACAAAAATGCAGGTTTAATAATAACAACAATGTAGGTTTAATGATAACAATAATGCAGGTTCAATTATAATAACAATGTAGGCTTAATTATAATAATAATGCAGGTTTAATGTCCACACACGTGTATTGCATGCATGCAACACACACATGCATGTACACACACACATACATACACAAGCACACCAACACGCACACACAAATGAACATTCACAAAAGCACTTGCGCACACGCACAGACACATGTAAAAAATGCATGCACACCTACACAGACACAAATTCTCATACATACATGCACATCAAATGCATACATAACAATAATTGTAATGACAACATTTTTTCAAAAGAATTTAGCAACTTTTTAAAAATCAGTTTTTACAACCCAAATGGTCCGATTTTATGAGACTCTGAACCTCAGCACACCAGAGAGGTGGCGGTTTTCTTTGGTCAAGGTCTTTAGTGAGGCGCATTGTACACAAACACCCCCTCCTGCGATGCGAGCTCTTCCCTGTGTCTCAGTTAATGTGCCTCCAGCTGCAGGGTTCCCTGACAGGTAGCATAGCCCTGGAGGTTGCCGCGGAGTGAAATGTGGAATTGCGTGGATGATGCCGCTTGAGAAGATTCTGACACAAATGAGGCTCGATGCGTCATCGGCATGTCACAGCGGCAGACAGGCCAGCTCGGCGAAGGGCGGGTTTCCAGCAGACTTCGGCTGCTCGCGTTTCAGGCAGACAGCTGGGAGGCAAGATTTCTACATTTCTACAAGCTGCACGAACCAATCAGTCTTCGACAAAACGAAATGGGTACGTTCTGTGAGTGGAGCATTTCTGGAAGAATTTGGCTGTCTGCATTAAATCTTCCGATGCAATCATAAATCCGGATTTTTTAAAGTCATCACCGTGCGGAAAGTTGTTTTTTTTTCAATCTTTTTAACTCTGTCGCCTCTTTTCTCCAATTGTTTGCACATGTCCTGCATAGGTTTTGACTGTGTTTTTAAACTGCCAATTTACCATAATAGGCGACATAGCTCAGAGGTAGCGATTGTCTGGCAGTCGGAGGTTGCGGTTAACCCGCTGGCTGTCAGTGTCCTTGAGCAAGACACCTACCTAACTGCTCTGTGCGAATAGGCATCAATTTAAGCGCTTTGTAAAGCGCTATTGCAGTCATTTACCATTTACCATAAACTTTCCATTTAAAAACAGCAAGTTCATGGTACCTGTACATGCTAGCAGGACTGAAGTAGGTACAGGCCTCTTCACGTGAACTACGGCTCTTCACTTCCTGGTTCGCCTGTGGACCTGCCTCCACTCAGACAATGCACCTGGGTTGATGAATAATGGCCACTTGCCTCCAAAGCTTCCTCCGGGCTACACAGAGAGTTAAACTCACTGCCACGTACTGAACTACTCAATCTAATGCTTAATGGAGGCTGCATCTGTCAGGATAACAGTTACGCTAATAGCATATGAGTTCTCAAGGTAGTTTAGGTTTAGCTGTCAAACTCTGGATCTATCACGCACGCTAATGAGAGGGTTTAATGAGTGGAATATAGGCAGGGGAATATTGGCAATTTGTATTAAATGTGATTTTGGTGTGGAAGCAATCTGCACTTATCGGTGAAATGGATTTCATTACATATCTAAAGTGCCCAGGGAAAATCTGCAACTTACACTGAAGCAGTAAATTAGTCCTCAGTCTATCCCACAAAGTAATGATCAAAAAAGTAGCAGCAATAAGTTTCTTTTAAGAAATAAAAAAAAAAAAAGACATCTTGCATTTTTAAGATGCTGACCACTTTTCCATAAGAGCATATTTCCTCCTGGTGATAATCATACTTCAGTCGCAACCTGATGGTTATGAGGGCAAATCCCAGGAGAAACATTGATATTGTATCCTTGAATACCATAGCTGTTTTAAACGAATGGCTACATCAGTGGTTCTCAACTCGGGCCAGAAAGGGCTGGTGTGGGTGCAGGCTTTTGTTTCAACCAAGCAGTTACACACCTGATTCTACTAATCAACCTTTGGAGTCTTTACTAAGGACCTTGATCAGTAGAATCAGGTGTGTAACTGCTTGGTTGGAACAAAAGCCTGCACCCACACCGGCCCTTTCTGGCCCGAGTTGAGAACCACTGGGCTACATGGTGCTAAATCAAATGTAAGCTACACTAATCGCTCTGGCTAACTGAGTGTGCTAAGGAAACAGATGTGATGCTAATGTAAACTTCTTCCTCGGTCAAATGTCCACATTGCAAATCCACCACATTAATCACTGACTGGTAAGCAAGCCCTGAGACTGAAGCAGTACTGGTGATTCCACAGTACACATATTCCTGGCTCTTCATCAGATTGATAAACAAATCTGTACAGTTTTTCTTCTTTTTTTTCTATCTACTGTTATTTTACCTACATCTGTCTGTTTGCATAGTTGCTCCATTTTCTGAATGCAAACACGTATAAATACAGTATGCATTTTATTTTTGGTGCAAATGCAAAATGCATAACACAAAAATTAATTAATCCCTCTGTTCAGAATGAAGAAGTAGCGGACATGTGCGTTATTGCTTGTACCCCAATTCCCCGAGACGTAGCTTTGTCCAAATTTTGCTGCTGTGGTCCCTTCATGAAGTCTACGAATATACTCAGCAAAAGGGGAAAGGGATAAGCGGGCCAGAAATTGTAAATCCAGTAGCAGCCTTATTAAAATAGCTGCCATTTCTTTCAGATCCCCTGATGCCTGAGCTCCCAGCCCGCGGTCGCCGAATCCCAGCTGACGTGCCGCGTGACGACCGCGGGCTGCCAGACCCGAACGCGGAGGTCCGTCCGCGAGTGTCGCCCGAAACGCTCGATTCCCGCCGCGGCTCAGCTTCGGGTCCGAAGACCTTCGGCGGCCACCCGCCGCGCTCCTGTCGGAACCCGTGACGGCCGTATGTGATTAACGCCACAGCTCTCCGCGAACATTTACAAGTCACAGGAAAAGTTCACTTCGTGGGTTTTAAAAAAATACATATTATTTCAGTTTTAATGTTCTTGATTGAACTTTTGATTAAACTGGCCCGGCCGGTTTTGTGTATGCGATGGAGTATGTACAGTGAGCTCCATAATGTTTGGGACAAAGACATATTAAAAAAATGGGGTGACTATGTATAAAGAAATGCTGTCATTTCCACAGGGTGAAACCAACATGTATAAAAATAACCCTTAAATAAAAGCTGAGAATGTGCTCATTGTTCACACATGGATTGTTTCATTACAAATCTAATTGTGGAGCACAGAGCCAAACCAGGAAAAAAATATGGCTTTGTCCCAAACATTATGGAGCCCACTGTGTATTTACGGAAATTTCTGATGACCTGCCGACTTTGGCTGGTCCTGGGCCATGTGTAGGTTTGTGGCCCAAAGCAAGAAAATAGACTTCAGGTCCCTCCAAAGCAGCTTGTGCAGAGGTGTTGTCTCCTGAGGCCAAACCTCTGAACAGATGAATTTTATAGCATTTATTCACAGTTACAAACATAAATATCCATGTTTATATCGCGCTTTGAACTTCTTTCTTTGCCCGTCTCAGCTGCAGGATGCACGCATCATAAATTAACTGAAAAAGACTCAACGTAGTTTTATTTCTGTGTGTGCCAGCGTCCTTGTCCTGTAATATCTGATAAAAACAAATCATTGAATATAATACAACTAAAAACATGGCGGTGGTCCTTGGAATGAGAAAAACTAAATGTTAGGCCAACTGTGGCCAAATCGATTAGGCAATTGATTAGGAAGCCCAACTGACACGGGAAGCCTGAAGTGTAGGACCGTTAAAATGAATCTGGGTCAGAGTAATCTATAAATGACTGTCCGGATTACATAAATTGACTAAAAATGTAACCGAGTATGGTTTTGGCTTTAGGAGTTAGCAAAAGCCAGCCCAGCCAATCAATATTGTAATAAAAATATAGTTGACTTTTCAAAAAGAGCCCTTACAGAGCTTTAGATCAACAGTAAAATTAATATTAATATTGCCCTGGAACTAATTTAATTTTTATCATTTTACCCTTAAGCAAGGCTTCTCGTTTTGAGTTCAGTTTTATGCTTGGATTACAGCAATTAAACATATTTAAAAACTTATTTTCTACATTCCTAAGTGAAGTTAAAATGACAATGAAAGAACTTTTCTGCACTGAAATAAAATGGATCTTTTAAACAATTTCTTTTTACTTTTCTTTCAGAACATTCAGTTTAATGAAAAACATGGTATTGGCATTGGTATTTTTGGAAAATGAAGCATCTTAATAATATTGCTTATAGCAAGTAACGTTTTGTAGGTTGACACTTTTCAGAATGAAAAGTGAATATTATGACATTTATGGTAAAATTATTCCAAGCTTATAAGAATTATTGAACTTAACATAATTTTCAATATAGAACTCAGATGACCACTGTGTGACCCCTGACTGATTCCACCTGTAGGTCTTAGCATGCAATTGCACATCCCTTTTGCAGAAATGGCTACATAAAGTGCTGCTAGTGAAAATAAATACCTCAACTTCCTGTGACCTTTGACCTGGTAATGAATTGTCTCAAAAGGTGTACACACAGCATCATTCCTTTTGACTTGCTATTGATGCGGTTAAGAGAATGTCACAACAATGCTTAATATGAATGTCTTATTTAATAAAATGAAACACTAAAGTGCTTCCACCAACGCTGATGGTACTAAACTTGCAGGAAACAAAGGTGTCCCTGTTTACCAGTGCGTTATTACTGCCCCCATATTTCATTCTGGCCACCAGAGATAACCCTGCTGAGCCAAAGTCCCATCATTCTAGTCTGCATGTCATCAAAATTACATTAAATCCAACACCTGGCTACACTGTTTTTAGCTGGAAGAAAGCGTGGAGCAAAAATGTCTGAATATGACTGGAGTGCAACAGACCGAAGACAGATGATTTGAATAAAATATAAATTCTAAACAAGTAAATAATATTTTCCTCGAATATGCGAATATGTGCAGTGCATTCAGGAGATAATGACAAACTCTTGCTTCTCTGGGGGGAACCAGCCCGTGGGGGGTGATGCAAGTGTTACATGAGTTACAGCCACCTCTCTCATATGCATTTATATGACAGCTGCCCTGGCAGTTCTTCTCCCCATCTTCTGAAAAACATCAGACATGGGCCTGGTTTCTAAGCATTGCTCATCAATGAGGTCAGCTCATATATAAGCATATATATATGATATACATACTTTTGTTCTTAATGTTTCTGATGTTTTCTGGTCTCTGAAATTCAGGAACAAATGGTTAAAAATAGATAGATTTGGGGAAGGTGTGTACTGCAGTCTGTAGGGTGGCCAACACTTGGCTCACATCCCCCCAACACAGTCTCTGCCACCCAGTAGCGGGCATCGGGGACCACCAAATGGACTCACATTAACTCCGATCCCGAGTCGTAGCGTGCTGTGCTTCAGAACCGGGACTTACAAACTTGTTAACATAACCTGTAAGTGGCTAGAGCCACAGCTTGTTGGGCTTTGTGAAGCCGGGGGGCAGGGGGTGAGGGGGCCGGGTGTAAATAGCCAAATAGCTGCCGTGTGACTATTCTCACCCGGGTGCAAATAGACACTCCGATAAATTAATTATTTAAAAGTTTTCAAAATTTTTCAACTCAGAAGGTTTACTTCAGATTTTATAAATTCTGCTAGTAAGGCAGTAGTATTATACTATATCGTATCTCTGGAAACTTGGATAAGGATGAACAAAATAACACCAGATATTTTGTTTATACTGTAGACAAGGGCAATACAATGAATTACATGATGTTATATCATACATTATACTGGGGGCATTGGTGGCCCAGTGGTAGAGCTCCTGCCTGCCACGCCAGCGGCCGGGGTTTGTATCCCGGCCAATGCCCCAAACCCAGCCACTGGGGTAGTGCCGGTCCCAAGCCCGGATAAATGGGAGGGTTGTGTCAGGAAGGGCATCTGGCATAAAACATATGCCAAATCAAATATGGGGATCAGGACGGAGTGTGGCACAGTGGGTAAAGAACTGCGCTTGTAACTGAAAGGTCGTAGGTTCGAATCCCGGGTAAGGACACTGCCGTTGTACCCTTGAGCAAGGTACTTAACCTGCATTGCTTCAGTATATATCCAGCTGTATAAATGGATACAATGTAAAGTGCTACGTAAAAGTCGTGTAAGTCGCTCTGGATAAGAGCGTCTGCTAAATGCCTGTAATGTAATGTAATGGATCAGGATGATCCGCTGTGGCGACCCCAAACGGTAACAACCGAAAGAAGAAAAAAAAAATATGTATTATACAATTAATATTACAACATGCTATTAAAAGACTGTACATGTTCTAGTTACTTGTTCAAATATTCCTGTTCAGATCAAATGAAGTTTGAATATTTTCAACAACACCTATTTATAGAAGTTAATTAGGAATGACTAAGGTAAACTTCATTTTAATTACCCATTCACAATGTAAAAACACAATCCCCTCTTGCAACATTGTCTGCAATCCTTTCATTGATATTCCAAGTTGAAGCCAAATCTGTTCAGGGGCTGATTTTCATGCATTATGGACACTGTAATTTCCCCGCATGTATTCTATGAATGAAAATAGGATTGCTTCTTGTGTTCCTGTTTCACTGATAACAACCGTTTCCTTTTTCATTCTATGAAATCCGAGTCTTTGTAATTAAACACTGAGAGAATCTTTTTTTTTTTTTTTTTGATGAAAATATCATTTTTTTATTCGACCAACTTTACTTGTGAAACTTTATCTAAGACTTAAGGCGGGCTTTATGTCTCGTTCGCTGTGATTCAGAGTGGGCGTTTTGTTCAATGTATTCTGCTAGAATTAATGGGACTTGCTTTCCTGCGGTGGACATTGTCTTTCTGTGGCTAAGAGCAGGAAATATTTCACACATTCTTTTCAATATGTACCAGCTTTTGATTTTGCCCCTTCACACAGATGCCAAATTTGGCCAGTCCTCACCCATTTAGCGGGTGTTCTATTTAAGGCTTTATAACTTCAGATGTGAGCAAGCAAGACACTTTACAATTAGAATAGGTCATGTTCATAATCTGGGTAGAAATAAATAGCCACCAATGCAATTTTCTTGGTAAAAATGCAAAAAAGAACTTGTTCCCTTTTTGTTTGAAATGAAATATTGAGAGGCCACATATATAAAACAAGTGAAATCAGGGGTGTAGCAAGAATTTGAGGACATTGAAGGCTTAGCCCAGAACGTCTTAGTGGGGTCCATGGGACGAAAGTTTGCATTTCGACAAGTGAATGCATCAATCTGGGGCACGTTGATATGGACAATGAGACTTTACATCAAATAAGATTTTTGTATTGGAAATGAACAAAATAATCTCTATGAGTAGTCCAGACAAGAGCTGAAAAGAGTCCCTTAAATGGCAGTACAGCGTGACCACCTGCACCTACACAAGACATTTTTACCAACCCTTTTATCAGCAAGAGGTGCCCACTATGGGATACATGAGCCATATCTGCAGTTTATTACCAAACGGTCTACAATAACCAACACCAACCAAAATCTGAAAAAATGGACTCAGAGCTGTTTAATAACCAACACTACGTACCAACACACCCTCAAGTCTCTTACTCTCCAAAATGTCACCTTTGGTGCCTTACAGCCTGATATCAAGACAAATTGAATTAGGATATCACTCATTTGCACAACCTACTCCACATTTTAAGGGGAAATAATTGATGAATAATTAATGAATAATAATAACCTGACATGTCTTGATTTATACACACCATTTGTTACAACAACTCTTTAATTGCACTGGTGCAACAAAGAGTCTTAAAATGATCTAAGAGCTGGGAAATGTTAAGTTAGTTAACTTAGCAGTATCAATGCATTTGGACTGTGGGAGGAAACCAGAGCACCCAGAGGAGACCCACGTGGACACAGGGAGAACACGCGGAAAGGCCCAGGCTGAGATTAGAACCCAGGCTGAGATTTTGAACCCTTCTTGCTGTGAGGCGACAGTGCTACCCATTGCACCACTGAGCTGCCATGTAGGCAAATAATCATGATAATTGTTCCTTAAACAAACTAGTGTTAACATTACAGCTGGCTCTCTGGCTAGCTGGAATGTTATATCCGAAACAACTGGTAGCCTGCTATTTCCCATGGAAATGGACTCCTCCTGTGTAATTGCTTATTTGCTGTGAAATGCTGCTAAATGCCGCATGTTTTGCTAATTGCATTTAATAAACCTAGAAAATGAATCAAAAGTTTCCCTGAATTTGGTTGGGCCTTAATTATAACACAAAAACATGACAAATATCCAGTTCCACGTGGCACACAGTAATCATTTTGGAAAGGGACCGTGCATTCTCATTGAGATGTCTGAACCTTGCGCTGAAAAAGGCTTTAAATCTCTTAGTTTTACGCTCTTACCTTCAAACTTCCAGCGACTTTGGGCTCTGGCTGTTCAAGGAATATATATTAGTGAAGATGTCTTAAATAATTCTGGTAAACGCTTTGCCTAAAGATTTATAGCGCAGCTTTTAGCTTTGCTGTATTGCTTTGGCCTGTTTTGCCTAAGTGATGTTTGATATGAGATGAGAGGACATGTGCAAACTGCGCGGTGTGTTTGAAAAGCCGTCGATGCTGAAGGGCTGGGGCGAGCGTGCTGCACGCGCGCGCTGTCTGACGCTGCCGACGGGTAGGCAGTGACTCGGCTGGAGCCGGCGCCGACCTTTGTGTACGGGCGCGCCGAACGGAATGCCAAACCGGCGGGCGGCGGCGCGAAAGGTCAACCGCCACGCGCCGCGCATCTTAAAAAAAAAAAAACGCCGACTGTTATCCTTCGCTGCCCGGCCTTCACAGAGCGCGCTCGGCATCGCGGATTTAAAGGGCCACGCGCGCCTTTCCCCAGCCGGAGTACGCTGTGCTCTCTCTGGTGCTGTGCGGACAGTAACCAGGAACGCCTGGAAATGCACAACATCTAAATGACAATATACACATGCACAAGGGTAATTACTACAGATCTGTACAACTGAACAATGAGCGTGGACACTTCGGAATATGAACATCTGCTTTAACGCTATAAAGGCCAGAGCCGATGCCATCAGGCGGACTTTAAAATGTGAATCACTCAAACACCACAAGTTCAATAACCCCCTCCTTCCGCGACTTCTCCTAAATAACTGAGCTTAAAATATGTGTTGTTAGAATATTTAAAAAATCAACCCATTAAAACAATGCAGGCATTTTCTTCACAAAACTTCCCCTGCCAGACAATAGGTATCAGGTACTGAAACCCAGGGGTGAATGGGCTGCTCTCTCCTCCAGCACGCTATTCAGCAACTGAATGACCGAGGCTTAGTTACGAATTTCTGGATCCTTCACTATAAAAACTAATTTCGCACAGACAATCCTAAATTAATTCACTGCAATTATTTGATGAAGATGAATTACTTTGATTATTGATTTCAGCGAGGCGATCAATAATTGTGGGCAGTGTAGCCACAGAAATTATGGGATAATAACGCCTTCGACATACTTTCAGTTTTTCACTGAAATGATTAATGGTCTGCAGGATGGCAAAATCATGCAAAAATTATATGAAGTTGAAGACAGAAGCAGCAGCCGCCAAAGCAGCCATGGTCACAGCGTCACCTCACTCACCCATCATTCCTGGGAACATAACGCAGTGTCAGGTCGGCAAATGCAGTCGGAATGAGGTTAAAGACAACTGCGCAAAATATAATCGATTTGTGTGGGGTCCCTGCTCACACAAACAACCGAAGCTGTGCGTTCCCTGTGGACCTGATGAGTAAGAGGAGAGAGACAGTACATATGTAAAAGCTCATTCGAAATAGCAGGAGAAAGGGAAGGGATAAGCGAGCGGAATTCATATATGGCTGGAGAAATTATTTAATTTTTAATTTTTCAATTTATTTTTTAATATTGCACTTTGTATTTCTTTAACTGCTTTCTCCATTTTGTGTTTTGCTTGTTTTGTACATTTTACGTTTTTTTCTCAGTGTGTCTGCATGCCATGCCATAGTGCATTTTCCCTTGCCTACATAACAAAACCAATATAAATTAGAAATAAAAATTTAGAAATTGATACAGTCCTAACCTTTTATTTCAAGAAGATAGTTTTGCAACATACTGTTTCATAATCTTTATGAAATTAGGTCTAGGTGTGGGTGCTGAAATCGATGCCGTAATGCTGGATGTGCCAGATGCCACTGGGCGTCAGGCTTGGCAGTTTAAGGTGGTAAATAAGGCCTTTCTAGCGTTAATGATACCGTATGTTCTGGGCTGACTGGCAGTGATCGCACTTTGAGTGCACTGCGTTTTGGCTTCGTAGCTGGAATGGATTTATTCCATGCAGCAATGTGTGAAAGCACAGTTAACTCTTGCAGTGAACTAGCAGCGTGACACTGATTGATTGGACTTACCTGTAAACTAAATGTATGCAAAATTTTGTGCATAATTACACCATGTGACACTGCTATCCAGAGAGACATACACAGCTTGCGTTCTATTTATATGCAATCCATTCTATTTGTATACGATCCATATACTGTATGATGTGTACAGAAGCAGTTTGGGTTAATTACCTTACTTAAGGAGGTAACATGCTACACCAGTTGCGGTTTGTCAGAGAGATGTGGACGTGTATGTGGCAATAATTATCCTGCAAAGCATACAATGTGTGTTTTGTGATGCTACTGTATAAAGGCAAATGACTACAGAGTGCACCTATCTTAAGTTCTGTGTGTATGTGTGTGTGTGTGCGGTTAACAGTGATCTGAAAACCACAGTTTTCACAATCACGACAATCATCACGCATAACTGTATACTTCACCATGTGGAGTTCAGGCCAACAGTGGATACCTTCTTGAGACTGAAACATTTATTATCCGAGATGATAATTATCAGTATACAGTGAATAAGAACACAGCACAATTCCCCACTGGATAGCAAATACAACACCCTCTCAGGACAGAATGACAAATGCAGGGAAGGAAGTACTAATAAAGCTCCCTAAACTATCGCCACCCCCCCCTCCCCCACCCAATTTATTTATTAACTTTTATTTATACAGGGTAAGCTGACTGAACACAGAGTTTCACAGTCTCCTCTGTGAGAGCAGTGAAGCGCCTGGTAGTTTGGTAATAAATGACTCCCTAACCCTGCGCCCGCCTTTCGAACGAATGCCTGCGGCATCATCGGGTGACGAAAGGAACACAGTTTAAGCTCTTAACTGGCTTTACAGCGGGGCCGCATTCATCACGGCTGGAGCGCGTGACAGGCTGACGGAGCGGGGGGAGGGGGGGGGAGGGGGAGGGGGAGGGACTCTCCGAGCGCCCCGTGCTTCGACTCGGTGTAAATAAGGATCCGGCTGAAATTGAGAGCCTGAGCACTCCCCAGGTGCGCTCTTATTAAAAAATGATTTATTTGCTCCGCGAGGAACCTCTCGTGAGCAATCCGTCTCCGGGAGCAGTTAGCCCCTTTGAAGCGCTGGTAAGTGGAGCTTGCTGGCCGGACGGTGTCAGTATCAGCGTTTCCCCGCAGGGTGTTATTCCGCGTGGTAATCGCGGCTGCGCGGGTGGCTTGCCCTGTCACGGATTCATCGGCCCTGTTCCAGAGGAAGGAAGGAGGTTCGGCGCAGGGTGTCTGTAGCCATCCCTGATTCTGGAATGAGCCGGTCGCTTTAACCCGCGTTTCACCCGTGCGTTAATAACGCTTCCCCTTTCCTTCCTGGTCATGTGACTGCTGACGTACAGAGCTCAGTACCTCCACACCTCCAGCGGTCTCTCACTCTCTCATGCTGACTCTCGAATCACACAGAAAGCACTCTCTGTGAGCTTTTCTGCAGCTTTGACCTAAAAATTTGAGTGTAGTTTTCAAGTAAAACGGTTACATTGTAGAACGAAATGTGTCGTCTGGTATCAATTTAAAACAAAAACGGTGGCATTCTAGAATGAAACGTGTCGAAGATTCCCCCCCACCCCCGCACACAAACCCATCTACTCAGCGTTTTATTTAGATGACAAATTTAACTCTGTAACAAAAAAAGCTTTTCAGAGAAGCTATATAAAGGCCTTTCGTAATGTTTCCATCGCAATATGAAGGAAACATTTGATTATTCTTAAATTGTTTTCTAGTATTATCAAAGGTCACCTTCTCCATTAGGTTGCTACATTATATTCATTCCCACTTTATGATTAGTCTGGTAAATACAAGTCAGTGAAGCTGGTACTGCATTCAACTCTGGACAGACATTGAACTGGGATGTTCCTCCACACAACAGGCCTTCCGGGAAGGGAAAAATAAGGAAGAGAGAATTCAGCCGATTCAACTAGTTTATAGCGTTGTCTTTTCTATTATGAAAAGTATGATATTATAATGGCTAAATAACAGCAGAGCTTTGAGATTTACTGTATGGTTTCTGTCTGGGGAGGAAGTTCAGGGTTCTAGAGTTGTGTCTCTGAGAAACTTCATTAATTTAAAGCGACCAGTGCTTTTAACAGGGGAAACTGTACTAAATGGATTTTTTATTCCAAGCACCTGTAGCTGCAGCTCATTGTGAGCTAGTAATGTAAGGATATTTTTTTTGTTGGCTCATTATTAGAAACTCCAATTTACATCTTTCTGCTATACCTGGAGGCTTCAGTTATATTCCGAAGAACCACAACGTCCGACCATGAAATTCATATTCAAATTTAGGGGGATATTAGAAATAGAGAGCTTTTTTTTTTTACTACTTTCCACTCTTACCACCAGTTTTACCATTATCTGAAATGAAATAAAGGCCCTTATGACAGGATACTTATGAATGTCATTCAGGTGGAAGCCTAAATATTAATATTATTACTGAGTTGAGTAGATGCTTCTGAATTAATAATACTCACTGATTTGCCAAGTGTCCCAAAAAGAGATTATCTAACCTATCGCACTTCACAGATAAGCAGTTGCCGCCTCCCTGTGGGCCTCTGTTTACTCCTGATGTAATTGCGTATTTTTGTAGTATAATTGCCAAAGAACTGAGTTTATGTAGTATACTGGCTAAAAAACTGGATTTATGTAGTATAATGTCTAAGGAACTGGATTTATATAGTAGAATGGCTGAAGATTCCCAGGTAGGACACTGCTGTTGTACCCTTGGGCAAATTAGATTCTTTTTACTGCCATTAGTTTTTCCCCTTTTCTTAACACAAAATGTAAATTTCCTTATTTATTATTGTTAGCTTAGCATTCAGCAGGTGCTAATTATTGCATACTAAATGTGTCACTGTCTAAAATAGAATAATTAAGGTGAAACAGTAGAATGATAATAAAATAAGATGTTGATAAGTCTGACATGGTTCCATAAGAAATTTTATCCTAAATGTTTAATCATATCAACCTTACAGCTTACAATCTGCAGTGCTCTCCAAAATTATTCCCACCCTTGATGAAGCAAATAAGGCTGTATCATACAGAAAAAATGACATTCTTTTAATGGCCCACTAATGCAGTTTCTCTGAGAAAAAAATACTTGATTTTTTTGTTACTTGTTGAAGTAGTTATATTTTAAAAAAGAGAAGTCACAGTTATTAAAACCCCAAATAATTATCTTCAAAATAATAAAATAAAAAAATAAATAAATATGCATTTTTTAAGAAAAACAATAAGAATCTGGAGTTGGAACTGGATTTTATGGTCAGATGAGTATAAAAGTGTGCGGTGAAATGCACACACGTACACTGAAATATGATGGTAGATCTTTGATGTTATGGGTTGTTTCGTATTTATTGGATCTGGACACATGTTAAGGTCAATAGAATCATGAACTCCAGGAGACATTTTGGCTAAAAATCTGTTTCCCTCCACCAGGAAGCTCATTCAGCAAGACAATGATCCCAAACATATCTCAAAATCACCCGTGGATTAACTGACCACAAATTTATTGTTATGCAATGGCTATCTCAGTCTCAAATTTGAACCAGCTGGAAAATGTGTAGTCCACAAGCGCCGACCAAAGAATCTGATGGTTCTTTCAAGATTTTGTTAGGAGGAACAGTCGAAGACCCGGCAGTCGAAGACCCCCCCCCCCCCAGTATGTTCACCAAACTCAAAGGGCCTCCACAGTGTTATGCTTAGAAAGGGAGGCACTGAAAGTGCTGAGTGCGATAGATTGGCGACCTGTCCAAGGTGTATTTCTGCTTCTCGCCTAATGCACTCTGGGATACTGTAGGTTCCAGTACCCCGCATGACCCTGACCAGGAATAAGCAGGTATAGACAATGGATGGATGGATGAAAGTATCAAAAAAGGGGTGAATATAATTACAATTATAATTTGATGAAAGTTTTTTTGTTTGATTCCACTAAATTGTTATGAAAAATAATTAAAGCAGAATATTTTACATTTGTTGAAATATACATTAGTACTTGTGCTATTTCTTTTATGCAGCCTTTGTGTTCATTTTTAAGGATGTGAATAATTTTGGAGGGCACTATTTGATGTATATATCAAGGTTTATATATGACTCTGAATACCACCTAAGAGCTAAAAAACAAAAATAAAATAAAAACTGAGTCGTGAATCACACTAATTTGTGAGGTGTCTCTTTAAGAAACATCGCATACAAATTATCACAGGAATGTGTCATTTTTAAATTTATTTATAAATGGTGTTGAAAAGTATTAATTTTCTTTAAATATGTGCCTTGGCTTAACCTCAACCACCAAGATGATGTTCAATTAAAATATCTCCAGTTAAACTTTGTGAAACATTGAGAATTAAAGAGTCTGGTATTTCAATACCTTGAACAACACTGGTCCTGTAAATGTAATCTGTCTGAAGTGGAACGATTTGAAATACACTTACTGTATACAGATAACTGAATATGGTTCTGCAAAATCACCAGAAAAGTAACGATGATTCTTCTGTAGACACGATGGATGCTGGAAACATCTGGAATTGGTGCAATGTGGAAATCCTTTAAAACAGGACAGCCTACGCAAGAGTGAAGCTGAGGATCTGACCACGGAAAAACTGGTGCTGTCTGCACGCCCAATGTGCCCTGTCCAGATCACCATGTGATGCTACCTGCGCTATACGCTATTGCATGGGTGGCCAACCCCGGTCCTGGGGAGCCGCAGAGTCCGCGGGTTTTTGTTTTCACCTTAAATACAACAACCACTTAGACCAGTGGTGTCAAACTTGTTGCCATGGAGGGCCGTGTGTATGCAGGTTTTCATTCCAGCCTCAGATCTTGATTATATAATTAGTTAAATTATTTGCTGAATTAGGGATGCAGGTTTGTGCACAATGGTGACCTGACGTCTATGGTGACCCGCATTGTCTAAATAAAAATTTTCTTATATTCTGTGCTTCAATGCAGTTAAACGCATATGGCTGAATGAGTAATTGGACTCAATTAAGGCAGCATTAATTGGTTGGAATGAAAACCTGCATACACACAGCCCTCCATGGCAACGAGTTTGACACCACTGACTTAGACAAAATAAACCAGGTGAGGTGAGTTAACTGTGTAATCAACTGCTTTAATTGATCAATTAAGTTCCGAGTAAAAAACAAAAGCCAGCAGACTCTGCGGCTCTCCAGGACCTGGGCTGGCCACCCCTGCGCTATTGGATATGGCCATGTGACTGCATAGTAAGCCTGCGCAAATGTTTTTCCCCAGTGAGTACATCCCTGAGGTATGAAACCCTAATTCAAGCTAACCACAATGAATCTTTCCACAACTCAGAAGGCACTGCATTTTATCATAATGCATTTCATCATGTGCTACTTTACCAGCATTTAGCTCAGTGGTTCTCAACCTCGGGCCTGGGGGCACACTGTGTATGCTGGTTTTCGGTCCAACCGCAATTGCAATCCCAGAATTTTAACAAGCCATTATTTTTCCTTAATTAGGTGCTTCTCGTGTCAGAGGGATTATTTGCCCACTTAAGCCACCTTGTGTCTGAAATAGCTATGCATGCCGTAAAGAATAAAAGTCCCATATTCACATTGTGCTATAATATAGACGATTACGTAAAGAGGTTAAAAAAACTTTTTTCCCCAATTAGGAACCTCAACAGGTTCTTAATTGGGGAAAATGTGGACACCTGGCCACTAAATCTAATCATTTGACTTCAAGAAGAAGAATTCAAAAACAAAGAAAATGATAAGGAGTCAAACCTGTATTGTGCGAATTAGTTTAAGGGAAATATTATGCACTTAAAGCACTTAAACACATGTGTTCAGCAACCTAATTAGGAGCCTATTAATTCCCCTCATTAATTAGATCTGTTAAAAATGTTACCTCTTTTTAAGTGACTGTTTGCAATCACTTAAAAAGCAACGCAATAACACAATGGGATTTTATTCTTCATGCCATGCATAGCAATTTCTAACATGATGTGGCTTAAGAGGGTAAATAATTCCTCTTAACATGAAAAACACCTAATTAAGAAAAATAAACAGCTTGTTTGTGGAAGAAAATCCAGCATACACAGTGGGCCCCCCGGACCGAGGTTGATAACCACTGATTTAGCTGATGCTTTTATCCAGAGCGACATGCTACACAAACAAAAGCATAAAGATCAGGGACTGAAGGGCAGTAATTTCCCAAAGGGGGAGAATATAATCCCAAGAGAAACAGTGTAAAGAGTGCTGGCATTTCAACTGCCTTATTGAAAATTAAACAAAGTTATACAAACAAAAATCCAGTATCATGGCAAAATGTGCAATGTGTCAGATTCAGCTTGCCCAGTTTCTTTTTTTTTTTTTTTTTTTTTGCGAAATATGCACTACCTATCATTATACCATATACATGCACTTAACTAGACAGGCTCATTGCTCATTTTAATTAAGTCAGCCTCAATTTTTCTACTGGATGAGCAGATCCCCAATAAGACCGTGTTTTAAAGAGCAATTAAATGGCCTCCAGATTTAATTGGTAATTTCTTGACCTTATCACACCCACAGAAACACTGTAGAAACATTGCTTGAAGTTCTTTACATTTAGAGCAAGTATCCAGCACACTATTACTGTACTTGTTTATTTAGCAGGGGTTACGTATGGCCGCATTAGCCAATCATATCGAAGCTGTTACTTTCTTGTGTGTTTAAATAAAAAATTCTTAGTTGAACATATTTGAAGAAGTGTTTTCTTGGAATATTATACTTCCTCAAAAGTCATTATCACACGTTCTCTATATAAATCATACTTTTTTTCAAACCCATTTCTTACCTATAATTGAAATCCTGTATCAGATTTGCCAGGTTTAAATACCGCACTGCCCCAAATCGGGCTAAAACCGGATAGTGAGTTAGGTAATTTAATAACTTGTTTACTTCCTGCCATACATTAATCATGTTAAGTGCTACAGGGTTGACCATGCAGTATGTTTTCTCAGATATTTGAGCTCAGCTGAGGATAAATATAATTGCAACGGTTGTTGAACAGAGCATGATTCCAGACTCATCCATGATGGATTGTCTTCAGATTAAAAATGAATAATAATAATAATAATAATAATAATAATAATAATAATAATAAATACTGTAGTAGTAGTAGTAACAACAATAATAATAATAATAATACATTTATTTATATTGTGTCTCTCAGACCCAAGGTCTCTTGACAAAAATATGAAATGCATAGATATGCGAAGAAAGAAAACTGTTCTTATACAGTTCTAGAGTTATAGCTATTGCCTGTGCTGCCCAATAGTTCCATTAAACATTTGGGAATTGTAGCCCCCCTCTCGTTGTCAAATGGCTGATATAACTGTAAGAGGCAAAGTTTAGGATGTCTGTTTTTTCAGATAAATTCAGTTAAGAGGTTCTTAGTCCTAAGAGATAAATTTTCAGGTGGAACTAATAATGGCCTTACACTAGATGATATTTTAATTGATTTCACAGTTTCAGTCAAATCTTGCCTCACTTGGTGTATGTCCCCGTCAGGACTCACGATTAGTGTGACTTACAATGTGTGAAGCTGCATGAGTCCCAGTTTTTGCAGAATCTTAAAGGTATACTATGATTTTTTATTTGAAAATATTATAAAATAGCTATGCTAAGGCATATCTATGATGCACTGATAATCTCAGTCTTTCCACACTGTAGCCGAATTTGTGCACCTCTGACCTGCATTTGTTATTCTAAAATGTGTTCAGGACGTTTCTGGGCGTGGTGCTCTTGTCTGTGTGTGGAGGGGTGGGCGTGGCTACAGAGCCTGTGGTTTGGGATCAGAATCCAACGAGTCCAGTGTTTCATGCTAATTTGCTGCAGTGGCGTATGCTAAGAAGCCTAGATACAGTGAAGCAAAAATACAAGCCGACAGGGCTTGTTCAAAAACTAGAGTCAACCGTCATCCCCTTAGCGTCAGCTGAAGTTAGCCAAGGGGATGAAAAGAGAGTTGGCCTGTTTTCTGTTGGACCTGTAAGTAACGTTACTTTTAGCTAGTTACCTTGCGCAGCTAGATGCCCAAGGTTGTATAGCTTTTGTATCGAATTCTGTTCTTCTATCAAGATGTCCATACCTCCAAATGGGAACTGCTTTTTACAGTTGCAACTTAGCTAGCTTGGTAATTCACCTGCATCTCAAGAACAAGTTATAAAAATTAGGCATCATCATTTGTCCTTATACATTAATTACATTTAGGTTTTCATCAAGACATCAACCATGAACAATTAAATATCAGCCAGCTGGGTCCACAACTACATCCCAAATCCATATTGGAGCAGATTAACAAATTCATATCACTATCTCCTGACATTGGTAGAGAAGGAGGCTGTGAACACCCTGGCTATCTCTTCTGTTTATTCTAGATCTTTCTTCAGCTAACAAATGGGTCTTCTCTAGAAACTATATCTTAGTATTTTATCCTGCTCATGATCAAGAAAATGGACATCTGGGATTTTCAGAGGCATGAAAGTTTCTTGTAAGTACATCCAGGCATTTCTGTGACCAGTGTACTGTCAGTGTATAATGTGCGTATATTCATTTTTTTTAAAACAGCGCAAACTGAAACTGGGACATTTGTCCGATTCGACCTAAAGGTTTATTTTGCTGCGATACAGGGTCGGAACAAAAGCACCATAATAAGCGTTAAACTACACAAAATGAGCAACAACAAAGAACCTGTCGGGTGTCCAGTTCTTAGTTTATCACTTTTGAGAAACAGGCGGTATAATTCGATCTGGCAACCTCGCCCTGTGTGACTACAGGAATGTTAGCTGTTTCCTCTCTCTGTCCCTCTCCCCTTCACAAAGGCCAAAGGAAAGCGCCTCTGGGGCAATTCGGATCACGCCAAACGCCGAGCTGGTTTGCCTCCTAATAAATTCATATATGGTCTCTTTGGAAAGACTATAAGACAATGAATCGTTTGATAATAACATCATAAGACTTAGCCATGCTTCAAATAACAAAAGGCAACTTTAATATGCATCCAAAACCCCCACACTTCACACCTCACCGAATCGGCAGAGCCATGTTGACCCCCCCCCTCTCTCTCAACTGTGCCCCCTCCCTCGGAGAACCACTTGAACACGCTGACTTTTCTTTAGCTAGTGAGTCACAGCAAGGCGGGGGAAAAGTAGTTCTTGAGGGGCTTAAAATCAGCCGATAGCATCTGTCACGGTGGATATTCTGGGGGTGATATCTGCTGTTCGCCATCTGAGGAAGCTGAACGTTGCATCTGGGCCCGGTGTTGTGCAGTGTTTAGTGATCGCAGGATATTAGAAATATATATATATATATATAAAATACTAGTTTATATTCAAAATGTATGGCAAAATAAGGTGCCACAAATGCAGGCTATGTACAAAAAGTGTTGTGTTTTCTGCATGGTGAAATCAAAATACCCTTTCATAAAAGCTGAGAATATGAGGGGTTCAGATGTGGCTCCTGCAGAAATTGTGGTCAGAGGCACCGTTCCAGACATGATTATCTGTGCTTCACAGAAATGACTTTGGCTCAGAAACAGACACAACATCCTTCCAACTCAATCTCCCTTTTGGTTTCTGACATCTCTCTTTCTGGAAGGCCATAGGCCTGTACTCAGTCAGGAATATGCTTTACTTTGACTCAGTCAGCACAAGACTTTAATTTCCGCCTTTAAGAACACTCTGGGGTACACCAACAGTTACTCAAACTGTGAAAGAAGAAAAACACCTGCTTTTATAAATGAGGAAAGACGAAGGAAACGTGTTGATTAAATCCAGGCCGGCGGGTTTGAACAATATTCAAATAAGCAAGTGCAATAAGATAAATACGCACCTGGTCCCGAAATAAGTTTCTGTGGGTTCTTATGAAATAAGAAAAATTAGACATGCGTTCTCACTGGAAACGCAGCGGGCGACTGGGAACAGAGATGAGCCGGGCTGCAGCTCTTTGCTAACATGCACTAGAGAGCTGAAGCAGGGTTAGCGCCTTGTTCAAATCCCCAGCCTCCTCACTAATTGAGAGCTGATTTGTGGGGATAAAGTGTCCATATCTGCGGAGGATAAATGAGTTGTGAATACCAATATGGGGGTACAGTGGTATTCTCACATTAATTATGAATGCTACAGAACCTCAGAGAGTTATGGAGTTTCACCCTATCGCATGAATTATGCATTTGGCTTAGTGCTCGGCTGATTCATTTTAGAGTCTGTCTTGAAGAGCATGTGACTTTTTAAAAAACCCATGATTATCGTGTGTTCTGGAACCGCTGTGAAGCCATGAGATACCGCATTTCTCATCTACTGTGCGTGTCGCACGTGTGACCAATATCACAGACCTGATTACTAGCATACACCCATCTTGATTCAATGGTAGGATAACAGCATTTGCCCCAAATATATGTAGCGGTAGTAGCTGGATGAATCTAACACAAATCTGAAACCTTATCAAATGACACAATGGCTAATACTGGTATTTTTACAGCGATGTTGAACAATAGGTATTGTCCCTCTACAAAAAGTTTTTAGAAAAAGAAAGTAAAAAAAAAAGTCCCATACAGGACCGCTAGGTTTCTAAGTAGGAACTGAAAGTAGTGTACTGTAATTAATCAATTAGAAGCTATTAGTTTTAGTGGCATAATCTAACATGTAAATATTTTAATTTGACAAGTGGCTTATGAATCTCAACAGATTTTGTCAAATTATTTGCTTGAATTGAACGACTGCTCCCATGTGGATTCAGGAGACTCAAACTGCAAGTGAGATGCAAATGAGATGATATGTTAATTCAGAAACAGTCAAAAGAAGAAAAAAAAAAAAGAAACACCGATCCAGTGGGTTACCAGGCTAGGTATGTGAGTGACCAGCCAATTCAGTTGCAAATCCAGTGGGTTACCTGCAAATCCATTGGGTTTCCATAGCAACAAAATATTATCTGTTAAAAGACGAACAAAGAGACTGAGTCATTTTTTAAAATTTGCATTTTTGTTGTTTCTTTAAATATTAATATATACGATTGGTTGTAATGATGTCACAGACTTACAGGGTTGAAAATGTGGATGGTAAAGATGGAGAGAATGTTGAATATGGTTTTGGGAGAGGGAGGCTTTTTTGGGATTTATCCCGAACCCCAAGGCCTGCAGGATTTGTAGACTCACCTGTACTATGCTCCAAACGTACCTCTAGTGACACCCACACTGCTGAACAGGGCATGATCATCCCTGACTGAAGTAGCTTTGATACCAAAAAAGCTCAGGAAACAGGGCGGTTTTTCTCAGCTCAGCTACGCAGAGATAGAGAGAGAAGGGAGGGGAACACAAGCTGAAAGCTCTCCACTCTTCAGTCGCTCTTCGCTCAGGCTCGCCGGTGTAAGCTGGTCACGAGGGCCGAGGTTAAAGAGCCGCCCTGTTGCCGGGAGGAGGAGTCCAGTACATGTCCTGTGCGTGAGTGTGACGAGCGCACACTTGTCTAGTTAGCAAAACGGGTGTGCCACTGAAGGTAGAAGCACAGGAGATCATATCTGGGGTATCAGGCAAAGCAAGAGGGGTACTCAAAACTACCCTGTGCTGCAATTCATACCTAAAGCCACACAACGACTGACCCAGGGCTGTCATAGACATACTGAAGCAGCACTTTAGTGACCTCACATATAAGGCCGTTTGATTTTACAAAATACTTTACCTGTGGCAGGGGAGAACGCCATGGAGTACTGGGACTGTTTGAACAGAGCAGTTGACATGGCGGAGGTGTGTTTGAGAAGGCAAGTTAGAGGTATCAGACATCCCAGTGAAGAGGTGACAATGCTGTTCATAAAATACTGTCCAGACACAGCTACACTTTCTGCCGTGCTGACATTCAAAATGGCCAATAAGTGGAAGGTGAGTGAATGACTTGGTGAACATCGGATTGAGATGAAGTTGCTGCAGTTGTAGGTCAAACAGAAAAGCCCTGATGTGGGAAGATGTAAAACAGCACATGCAGACCACTACATCTGAGGAGATGACAGCTTATACATCGCTGTCATCTCCTAGCCTGGCCGAGGCAACAGCCAATAACCATCTCCAGACTCTCATTAGTCCCCTAGATCGTGTGCTAGAGCAAATCTAATGGCAAGCAAAGCATTTGGCTATCCCAAACCACCACAGCCATTCAGAAAGCCATGCAGAGTTTGGAAAGCAATCGACCATTCTACTGCACATTGTAGATGAGAAGGACTGGGCATGTCTTGCCTTGGGCCAAGTCATTAGAGAAGAGACTGCAGTAGGTGAAATCCAGTTGTCAGCAACCCCATCACAGACCCATCCCCAGAGCCGCCATCTTTAAACTACAGTATAGGGCTTGCATTGAGAGATGTGGGCGGAGGATAAGAAACCCTCAATAATGATCATGAAGACTTGAGGAGGTGTGTGCACCAATGGGCATAATCCCTTCATGCAAGCCCCCTTGTGGCCAGGATGCCAGCATCATGAGATTGAAAAACTCTGACATTCAGTGCTCCAGCAATCACACTATAAGTGAAGACAACAAGCGCTGCATTCTAGATTTATCAGTAGAGGATGCAGGACAACTGTGTTGAACACAGAGTGCAGCCATCGTCACGTTGGTTGTCCATTTAACAAGAACCCCCTCCCTGCAGTCTCATATGCAACTACACCCGCCAAGCATGACATGCTGGACAATATTGTCTATCTGGGCATTCATAAAAATTTTCTTTCTTAACCAAAAATTTGTATTCCGTCATAGCAGCAAGATATACCCAACAATAGCCCTAAGATATGTCAATACAGCAGTGAAAAACACTGCTCACTGAATAAATTAGTTCTTGTGTAATTATGCAAGGTTACTCTACTATCAATATAGCCCTTTCACTAAAACTATGACACAGAAACAACATAATCTAAAAGGGTTCATTACTTCATTGAGCAAGATATTTCAGATATTACCTTGTTTTAGAAGGAATTTTTTATTTATTTTTTATTTTATGGCTTGAGTAGACACTAAGTGTGTGTCCTTCATATCCAGCGAGAATCCACAGGGAGACTGTATGGTGTACATAGCATCATACTATTCTAGGAGGATCCGTGGCTTAATCGCCCTTGGATTTCTCTGAACCTTAAAAGCAGGCAGCATGTTCCAGCTGAAATTAAAAATGTTTTTTTTTTTTTTTTTTTGATGAACCTGAGTCTTGTAGAGACAGTAGCCCACGTGGTATATTCAGGATTTTGGGAAATTCAGTGGGGGGTTGAGTATAACAGATGCAAAATAGTTTCCTTGAATATGCTTTCTAACTGATGGTGTTAATTTCACAAAAATATTTTGTGTATTCAAACTAATAACGTATTAAAGGCATTGGGAGTACCTGTGTAATTTTGTCCTTGTGCGCCACCAGTAGTTCTCATTATGTACACTGTGATTATGTCTGAGCTGTCAGTGTACTGTTCCAGAGAGAGAGGCACATTATCTGAGTACGCTAGCTGAAGTAAGTTCTTGAAACATTGAGTGTTGATTCATAAGTTATAAATGGCTCGTTTTCATATAGTGTTCTCATTGTGATGTGATATTGCATTCAAACTTAAATGGAATACAGATACTGTGTGCGGCATATATATTACTCTGAGACTCTGACCCCCAGTATGGTATCCTGTGTCTTTTCCAGAAGGTGATAAATTAATAAAACTTTCAAAAGAGAGACAGCTCTCCAGGACACCCCAGTCTTATATAGAGATAAGATCTTAACGTGGTTTAATTTCCCCAAGGATGTTCCCTTTATGTTAGTGGAGAGGAAACAGGGAATGACAGATACAGATACATTCCTATGGTCATATAAATGATACTGTTTGTTTCTCAAATATGATAATCTAAAGACTAGTATCCAACCGCTGGTTTCGCCAGCTTTTGCTTTGCCCTTGATAGCAGCTTCTGTTTTGTCAGTGTACACGTGACTCACTGTGTTCTCTTCCTTGTGTGAGATGTGTACCACTGTAGAAATGCCATTTACACTGAGACCCGGTTTGTTATGTGTAACCACTTACACAGAGAGAGAACAAACACTTTTGACAATAAGAAACAAGCATACAAATGTAATTTATCAACACAACACAGAGTTGCTGTAGACCGGTTGCAGTGAGTGTGAACATGCAACCCCCAGCTACACCCCCACCCCCCAGAGCAGTACTAAATCATGCAAACTAAATAATATCTGTCACCTCAACAGGTAAATGGAGATTGTTCAGGGGGCAGACAGGTGTCTTCCACTCTTTTTCCATCTTTTCATGCATCATCTGTAAATGCACTGTACTGTATCCTCCAAGGTACAGATGCACCACCAAACATCACCGGTTATCAACACAGCATCACTGCTCGTCACCCAAATCAGTGGGCTGCGACAGCTCATTCCCCAGCCGAGGGCTCCTCTCCATCCAGGACAAAGCACGCAGATACCTTTTATTTACATGCGTAATAAAAACTGCATGAAATGCCTGAGCCGTTCTGGTCTATAAGAAAGAGCTCTTATACGGAAGAAAAAGAGGCTGGCGTTTCATCAAGGGATGAAAGACTTCGGTTGGCTCTGCCGAGGGACACTGAAGCATGAAGCAAGATAGCACATGAAATGAAAAAGACAGAAAGAATTAAGGACAGAAACTCCCAAGAAAATGTGTTCATTAGCCATCAGGATCATTCACTTCTGAAAGGAAATTTCTTTGTTGGGGGAAAAACTTCACTAAGTGTGAACTGCACTTCACTTTCTAATGACACGGTGTTGTTTAATGAACTGTGCAGGCAATACTACATTGCACCTGCCAGTTAGCTGCACTATTAAAACTGTTCTGCTCTTTTTGAAAAGCTGCACTGTTAACTGCACTTGCTAATAACTCCATGCCATTTAGCTGCACTGCTAATATTGCACTACACTTGCTAATTAGCTGCACTGGTAAATCTCCTCTACACTTGCTAATAATTGCATTTGTTTTTTGATATAAACATTCAACAAAAGTCTAAAACTTGCATTAAATATTATTTTCCTTGAATATGATAGCACTGGTGTGCATCACTCCAGACCACAGTCAGGTGAAAGTTGTCTGAAGGTCTTTACATTTAAATCACTTGTCTTCTGCTAAAGCTCTATCACAGGTCAATTTCTTGTACCCAAGTAAAAATCTGCAAGCTGGCACAAACATGGCCTCACCACGTCTCAGAAACACTTCAGCAAAGTTACCAAAATCAACTGTTTTTCTTCTGAACAAATATGTATGATATCTCAACTTCAAAACATTTATTTTTGTAGCACCAAAAGATATACAATGGAAAATATGTGACATCATTAATTATAATTTTAAAAATCATTCATTTACCATCATTCCCTATAAAAAAAGTCTATATAATATCAGTGCAAATATGTTGTAACGAGACACTTGCTGGAAGAGACAGGTGAGAAACAGAAAAGAGGTGCTGGATGAACACAAACACAGCGAGCCTGGTGCTGTACTGGCAGATCTGTGCATTGCATGCTGGGAGGATAGCTGTGAAGGCTTTGAGGAGGCAATCTGCTGATCTGGATCTGATGGGACCCTGGGGGTTTATGGGACCTGTAGGCTGCAGGGGTAGTATGAAGCCCAGCCTTCCTGGGGTACAGGATATTCGTACAGGACTCATGCCAGAGCACTGGGGAAGCACCAATGTGCCGGTCCTGCAACTGCAGTAATAAAGAGGGAAACCATTTTGTTTAACATTCAGACAACATACTCAAGCTAAAGTTTGAATGGAATTGAATGGGGTGTGCATAAACTTGCCGTGATGGATTTGCACTGTCACTCTGGGCATTCATCCCATTAAGCATCTACTGCATCCCCGACCAGGGCTGCGCTGTGGAACAGAAAACATTTGTGGTTTTTTTTTTTGCACTGTAGCGACAACTGTGCTCTGAATAAAAAAGTATTTTCAGATGGGTTTATTAAAGATTGAATGACAAAGAGACTCGAATTCAGTTGGAAGTGAGCCGCCTAAAATATAGCAAACTGGTGACTGTGTGTGCAATGTGAGTGTGTGCACATACATGAATATTTGTGTGTGGATGATACACTACATGACCAAAAGTATCTGGACACCCCTTGGTTTCAGTGAAGGCTAATCTTAACGCTACAGCATACAATGATATCCTAGACGATTCTGTGCTTCCCCAACAGTTTGGGGAAGGCCCTTTCCTGTTTCTGCCTGACAATGCTCCCACACGCATGTCAATGTGAGTGTATGTTAGGGTGTACAGTGCCATGAAAGTGCATTGGCCTCCTTTCTCATTTCCTCTATTATTGCATATTTGTCACACTGAATGGTTTCAGATCTTTAGACAAAATGTAGTATTAAGCAAAGGTAAACTGAGTAAATACAAAACACATCATTTTTTAAATTATCATTTCATTAAGTTTATGACAAAATGATCAATTATCATCAAATTACTTCTACATCACAGTGGAGGAATTTAGCCCACTCTTCTTTGCAGAACTGCTTTAAAGGTACAGTATGTGGGTTTGGAGAAATGAGCAAGAGATGGCTAGATTTTGAAAAGAAAAAAAAAAACATTCCACCCCCCCTCTCACCCCCTCCCGTCAGCTCTCTGTCCACGTGTGCTGCCTAATGTCTCAAATTGTGTTAAATATAGTTTTGAAGATTTCAAATATAAGATGACAAGGTAGCACTGCAGTTTTGTGTGTTTTCTGTTCAGTTCTTATCCAGCCTGGCCTGTCTGCACTGGGCTGTGAACGCACAACAGGTTTCACAGACAGGTGTGCAGGGCAGAGAGCTGTCCTGATTGGCTGTTAAGATTCAGGTGTGGTGAAATTTGGAGTGGCTGATTTCAGAGCTTGGGCCATTCAGAGAGACCAGACTTTGTGGTGACTACTTCACTCTGCTGTTCAATATGAGTGAGGTTCAGATTCAACTGAGCTGGCTGCAATGAAGCCTGACTGTGTTCAATCAACTGAATCTACAATAATTGTCAATTAAATTTGGTTAATTGTTTTATTGAGTAACTAAGGAGGCAATTACTTTTTCATATGTTGTTCGATAACTTTTTAAATTAATGAAATAAAATAACTTTTTAAAATGTGTTTTTGTGTTTACTCAGTTTCCCTTTGTCTATTATTGCATTTTGCACAAAGATCTGAAACCATTCAGTGTGACAGATATGCATATATACGTGTGCACGTGTGTGTGTGTGTGTACATATGTGTGCATGTGCGTGTGTGTATGTGTGTTTGCATGCATATGTGTGTATGTGTGTACAGTATGTGTGTGTATGCATGCATGTGTGTGCATGTGTGTGTATGTGTGTACAGTATGTGTGCATGTGCGTGTGTGTGTGTGTTTGCATGCATGTGTGTGTATGTGCGTGTGTATGTATGTGTGTTTGCATGCATATGTGCATATGTGTGCATGTGCGTGTGTGTGTGTATGTGTGTTTGCATGCATATGTGCATATGTGTGCATGTGTGTGTATGTGTATGTGTGTTTGCATGCATGTGTGTGTATGTGTGTACAGTATGTGTGTGTATGAATGCATGTGTGTGCATATGATTTAATTGACTAAAAGGCACACGGTAGCATTATGACTTCTTGTCACCCTTCTCCTCTTCATCTATCAGGGGCACCTGAAGCTTAAGAGCACACATTCCACTGGAGAGAACTGTCAGACCCCTTTAAAAATGCTTTATTCCTTTATCATCGTCCTCCAGGTTTAGCTGAATACCCCATCATTGAAACCCACAGCAGACTCATTAACCTGGCTATGCTTGTGCGGAGACTGCAGACCTTGGGTATGGTTTTATTTGCTCATTTCTGAAGAGCCGAATGGGTTTTTTGTCATTTCATTTCGCGATTGTTCTCCTGACTGCAGTTGATCATGCGCTGCTGTTATTCAGCTCTCTTTTTTTTGCCTGTGCCCACGGTTTTCAGATTTTCATCTTGTATTGCAGGCATGTATGCATTATGGCTTTTTTCTTGTATTGTCTGTATGGATTGGTGTCTTCCTTTTGTTTCGCATGAATGCATTAAAGTTTTTCTCTTTTGTTGCCTGCATTTTTTCTTTATCTTCTTTTCAATGCAAGCATTCGTGTTTTTCTCTTGTATTGCAAGCATGCATCAGTCACTTGCTAAAAAGATGTACAGTTTCATACAAATAACTGCAACTAGTGTGTATTATATAAGGTCTAATGCATGAAATGACATTACCATGACATACCAAAAGGCACATGCCATAGGCCTGTGAGTACTTATTCACACAAGTGCCTATGTAGTGCTCATGAAGGACACATGTGTCATGGTTCTGTGTTTCTGTCTGTTTTTCCTTGTTGGGCCGCCAGATGGCGGCACTTCTGTTTTGTGTCCTGCTCGTACGCCTGTTAATTGTATTATTGCTCTCAATTATTTTATTATTGTTTCTGATTGTGTCTCGTTGTTCCCACCCTGTCCTGGTTTGATTGTTAATTGTGCCCTCCTGTGTCTTGTTGGTTTTGAGTCTATTTAAGTCCTTTGTCTCCCTGACTCGGGTGCTGGTTCCTTGTGTTTCTGACTTTGTTTCTGCCTGTGTTTCTGTTTGTGTTTCTGCCTGCATTCCTGCTTGTGTGTATTCTGTCCTTCCTGTGTTCCACCCTGCCTGTGTTCTGTTTCATTTTTTTTCAGTTCTTAAGAATCTTTTTGTGTTTATGGTTTTGCCCCTCGTGGCCTTTTGTTTGTTCCCTGTTTGTTATTTAGTAAAGTCTTTGTTTGAATTTCTCCTTTGGAGTCTCCCGTGTTTTTTTTACTCTGCGCCTGGGTCCAACCCCCCGAATCCCTGACAATGTGCCTCTTATGAAGGGCCACTCAGACAATGTGCCTCTTATGAAGGGCCACTCAGACAATGTGCCTCTTATGAAGGGCCATTCAGACAATGTGCCTCTTATGAAGGGCCACTCACTGACATCTGTGCAGTCCTGTATTGACATGCTAAAGTAAGATGGAGGATTCACAGTCTGGGTACAGAGTGGCTGCACCTGAGTCACAGTCTTATGTTCTGTTACTCTGACAGAGCACCTGTGAGGGGGAGGGTCCAGTCATACCTGTGCTCTGATAGTGGTTTTCTGGAAACTTCTTCCATTTAACATGCGCTATATTTTGGCTGAGTTGCAACCTGCCCAGTGTCCCGGGCAGGTAATCATCACTGGAATACCTGCCAACAGATTCAGGAAAATAATGCTTGGAAGGTAAATTCCCCACTAGATATCCTGTATAGCTACAAAACTACATTTGGGTGCTTTTAAAGCTGACCCTCACAAGTTGATAAAAATTATATATTGACTGTTCATTGCACATTTCAACCACAAGCTAAATTTATTCAATAAATAAACAAACAAGGGTTATTTTATTTTTGGTTAACAAAATGGCACTAAGGGTTCTATTTCCTGACCAGCGAACGGTGTGTTGTGAACCGCTGCATTGGCAAAAACACTGCATGGGGTCAATTACCATAATTATGGTATAGCCTACACCTCCATTATCACTGATAACACAGGTGCAAACCCGGGAAGGAAGAAAACATCAATTAACATGGCCTATTGCATTCGTGTTGTTTACGGTCATAATTGCAAAGCGTTCAAAGGCCACCCCTGCTGAATGAATGAACAATTTTTAAACTTGTTCTGCAGACATGCAGCCCATCTCTAATCGGTTTATAAGACACCAAATCATACCTTGACAAAGGCTTGTGAGCCAAGACGTGTAGGCTAGGTATCTCTTTTTAATCTCCTGTGTACACATCACTGCATTTATAAAAACATTTTCAAAAAAACACTTTCTGTCAAAAAAAATGGTGTCATTGAATTTTCTTTCTTTGTGTAAATGTGAGGTGGTGGCACCTCTCTCTCTGATTTCTACGGGTTAATTGACCCTGACGAGGGGCAGGTGTATGAGTACTATGGTGAGGTGATAGCACCTCACAGGTATTTGTCTGAGCTAATTGTCCCTGATGAGGGTCAGGTGTAGGAGGCCTATATGTAGCCCCTGATTTCTGGGGTTCAGCGCAGACTCATTGTTTGTCAGACTCTTAGTGTGTAGGGGTGTGAGAATCGGCAGAAGTTACCGTGTTGATCCTATCTGCCTGATTTGATCACTGTTTAGTTTCTTCTCGAGTTGATCTCTCTGCGCTGTGGAGGACATTTTGCCCTCGTCTCTTTAGTTTTCTTTTTGTTTTCTACCCGCCGGGCTGCGAATATCCTTTTTCTTTTGTAAGGGACCCCACTCTGTTTTTCTAGTAGGGGTTTTCTTTTTGGGCAGCTACGCTGCGGCGGTGTTTAATTTCTTTTAGTTTTCTGAGCCTGCTGACAGAAGTTTCAGTGAGTGGAGAGAGCGATTACTTCGCTCTTTATTATTTGGTTTTTCCCCTTCCCTTTCTATCGCTCAGCAATTTGGTGGTTATCCCTCAGGGTTAACTTTTAGATCCCCTTAGCCAACAATACACAAGCCAACAATACACAAATCAGCTAACCATAGTCAGAGTTGTTACCTTAGCTTTGTTCACAGTCAATAAATTTGTAAAAAAAAAAAAAGACTTTAGAAAATGCCCATTTGTGCTCCTTACAACTGTGCAGATTGTTCAGGTTTGAACTGGAGTGTTCTCCTTTTCAGGCTAAATCCAGTGTGGGTTTGTGAAGCGGCAGTTTTTATAAAATTGGATTTATAGCTAAATTATTTACTACAATGGTTGGTCTACTGTTTGCCATGACTTTTACCATGGTGGGTAGACTGGGCCTGCTATTTTTAAGATGCATTTTTAATCTTGCACCGTGATCATTGCAAAGTTGTAATATTTCCCAATTTCCAATATACGCAAACAATATACAGTAAATTGGGTATCTTTGCAGAGTGAGAATAACGCAGGAGCCACCACTGAGCCTAGTGGTGGACCAATGGAGAAGGTCCTGATGTTATTGTGTTGACCTTTGCATCAAACCCCACTGAGGCCTTTCTGTCATAAGGGACCTTACCTATGAGAGAGCATGTGCTTTAATATGCATGTCCATATGTGTTTCAAAACCATTTCATATGGCTGAATTGTTTTGAACGCATTAAACACCAGTCTGGTATGTGATTTTGGTATCTCCTGATGGGATTGAACCAGATGAAGCAGTGTGTTAGAAGAGCATCTTCATCATTGGTAGGTGATGGGTGTAATGTACTCTGCGCACTGTTGGATTTGCGAAAGCATCAGGTACTTAAAACACTTCATGATGACAGATGCTAATGCCACAACTCAAAAGGATCCTTTTCTTCAGCCAAATTTTATGTAACAATTTATGTACAGTTCACGGTATGATTAAGAATTTAAGAATCAAGGAATTAAGAATAATATTTCTGGATTTAATGGTCTAAAGTTCATATGATGCTGTTGAATAAAGGTTAAGCTGAAAACTTGTGTGACATGAGGAAACAGTGAGAAGATCACCCTGGTTACCGATGTGAGCTTCTGAGCAGGAAATTCGTAGAATATCAGCACAACAGATGAGAATGAGACGAAAGCTCATCAGAAAATCTCACTGCTGAAAATATGCTGTTTAATCACACTCATTAGTTCTGAACTGTGAAATGATCCGACATCTTCAAAGGCAAAGTTGTTTTTGTATCCTCATTTAGCCTCAGGTAAAACCATGTTGTTGTTAGGATTATTCACCTCAAGTCCTTCTTCTTGGTAACCTGAGAAAAATCACAAAAGCCTCTTTTCAGTTGGGGCAGGAAGTTAAAAACTATATTCTCTAAGGCCACCTTTCCCCGTGAGACAAATTGCAGTATATTTAGAAAATTCTGACCTATTTAAAGTGTCCCTAAAGGATTTTCGATGAGGAATTCTCTCTAGAACAGTAGCAATATGAATTTAATTTACATGATATTGCTGCACCAACTGTAATTGATTACACATATATTTTTGATATATTTGAATATCCCTGGAATAAGAAAATGCTAGGTAACAAGGAAGGAATATTATTTTATCTTGAATTACACATTTTCGGGAAGTGTGTAGCCAATTGGAGCTCATTTAAAGAATATGCCCTCATTATCTCAACCAATCAATATAATGGACCCATACACATCTGAAACTGTATGAGTTTGCCTCACTGCCAGTGGACAGAGCATCGTGTCTGATTGCATCTTTGCAAACTGCTTATGTATGTGGGCTGTGTGTATGTAGAATTTTTCACTTTGGTTCTGGTTTAGCATTGTTAGCTTTCCCTTGTGCTTTAGTGATGCTCCATACATGCTGGTTGGCAAGGTCCGCCATTATCGCTCGTGTAAATAAGGTGGATTATGTTACTCCTACACTGTAAGTAGCACTGGATACAATCTGCTATAAAAGAATGTAATGTAATTGAATACTTCTCATTTGTATGGAGTCAATTATTATTTATGTATTGATTTGTTAAGTTCTTTCCCAGTGTGATTTTTATAAGGCTGAAACAAAACGATCCATTACATTCTCATTCCATGAACGGCAGGAATAAAAACATATTGAGAATACTCACTGTGTAAGCAAGCTGAAGAGGGGCCTGTAGCAAAAAAAAAGATATTGAACATGAATTATTACATTACATTACATTACAGGCATTTGGCAGACGCTCTTATCCAGAGCGACGTACAGCAAAGTGTATAACCATAACCAGGAACAAGTATGACGAAAACCCTAGAGAGAAGTACCGGTCCAAGTGCAGGGAACAACCGCATAGTTCAACTTGGACCCTGAAGGTTAAACTGATTAACACTAACACAAACGAGAACAGCAACAACGCAGTCTATGCAAAAATACAAGCAGTAGTTAAGACAGGTGTATTTGCTAAGTCACCTACGAAACAGCTACCTAATTACAACCCTAAGCTTACAGTCATTTAAGAGATTACAGGGAGGTAGGGAGGGATGGAGAGAGGTGCAGCCTGAAGAGGTGAGTCTTCAGTCGTCACTTGAAATGGGTCAGTGTCTCAGCTGTTCTGACCTCCACGGGGAGGTCATTCCACCATCGTGGGGCCAGAACAGACAGGAGATGTGTTCGGGAAGCGCAGGTGCGAAGAGGGGGAGGTGCCAGGCGTCCTGAGGTAGCAGAACGGAGGGATCTGGCTGGCATGTAGGGTTTGAATATCTTGTGGAGGTATGCTGGGGCTGATCCCTTGACTGCCTGGTAAGCTAGGACCAATGTTTTAAATTTGATGCGAGCTATAACAGGCAGCCAGTGGAGGGCAGTGAGCAGGGGATTATCCATACTTAAATCCTGCTGAAGTAATCAAATAGCAAAGCAATGATCCAAAAACCCTAAATGTCTTTGTTACCTTCAAATCATACGTAACATTTCAGAAAGGTTTATACAGTCTATCAATATTATTCACATATGTTAAGAAATGACCCATGAATGTGACATCCACTTGCATTCGCTTAACCATAATGACGAATAATGACTTGAAGTAGTCACACTCTATACCCAAATCTGAAGGATTCAGATTTTGAACACTACGCATTCAACTTACACCTTACGCATGTTTTACAAACAGCATACACATGTTTTACACCCACTTTACATATGCTGCCCAGGGGGTCCTTACTACATGTCGCAGTTGCTATCCAAAAGAAAAAAAAAGACATTGTATGAGACGATGTGTAGAAGAAAATTTTCTCCCATAAGAATGAATGTAATTAGATGGGTTGCGTTCCAGTGTGTAGTTTTACACCCACTTGGGGGCAGATATCATGCCATTTAATACCATAAGAAACGATGGGGAAAAGGAAAGAGAAGTCCTTTGTTACCCTGTAAGCACACCAGAGAACACTCACCTAGCCTAAGGCACACACACACACACACACACACACACACATATGGTTTCTTACTATATTCTACATCACAAGCACTAATTAGGTTTTCATAGACAAGTCTGCATTTCTGTGTTAAACTTCAATATATAATTATTCTTAAACTCACTTTCACTTCAGTACAGGCACGTCCTCCATACAGGGGATCCATATTTGTCACTCATCTTGCAGTGGTAAGCGACATAATAACAGTACTGTATTACAAAACAAAACACACAAAATGCTCATATACGCTTTACAGCAGCAGTGTAGCAAAATGGATTCGATTCCTGTGCCATTGTGCCCTTGAGCAAGCTACTTAACTTGCATTGCTTCAGTATATATCCAGCTAAATAATTTATGATATGTAAAATATTGCTCTGGATAGGAGTGTCTAAATGCCTGTAATGTAATGTAATGTAATGCTTTGCACATACTTGACACAGTAACACAGATGCACATATACACATTTTATACATACCTTGCATATGCATTGCACACACCCCTACGCATAGTATACACACACCTTGCACATGCTTTCCAAGACACTCTTATGAAATGGAATATCCTACATTACTAATAATATCCTAAAATGAGAAACTCTCTAGATATTACAACCCTAAATATATGGGCAAATAAATGATTACTAATTTCATATATTGCTTTATACTGTATTATTCAAATATATTATTAAGAAAACATTCATGAAATATATTCATATTTTCAATAAACAAATTGTTGTAATAATGGGGCCATAAATCCCCAAAATACAAAAAAGGAATATGGTAAATATATTGTGTTTTATAACTGCATATGTATTTTTAAATTGCAATATCTGGAAGATATATTTGCTTGTATAATGTAAAGTGTTGCAATATATTGATAATATACAGTGAGCTATATTATGTTTGGGACAAAGACATATTTTTTTCTTGATTTTTTTTATTGGCTCTGTAGTCCACAGATTTAGATTTATAATGAAACAATGTGTGGTTAAAGTGCACTCTCAGCTTTTATTTATCGTGAAACTAAAATTGTTATATATTTTGGTTTTACCATGTACAAATGGTAGCATTTTTAATACATAGTCCCCCATTTCAGGGCATTATAATGTTTTGGACAAATGGCTTCACAGGTGTTTCTGATTAGTCAGGTGTGTTCAGTTGCTTCAAGTATAAGAGAGCTTTCAGTGTCTAGTTTTGATTCTAGCCTTATGATTGCCTTTGGAGTCTTTCATTGGTGTTTGTCAACATGATGACCAGAGTTGCCAATGAAAGTCAAGAAAGCCATTATGAGGCTGAGAAATCAGAAAAACAGTCAGAAATATTTTCCAAAACCTAGGCCAACCAAAACCAAATGTTTGGGACATTAATAAGAAGAAAGAGTGCATGGGTGAGCTTGGAAATCAGAAAGGGCCTCGTAGGCCAAGGAAGACTTTCACCAAATAATTCTCACCATAATGAAAAAAAAAAAAAAAAACCAAACAGCTGTCCGACAGATCAGAAACACTTTTCAACAGGGAGGCCTGGATGTGTCAGTGCCTACTGTCCACAGTAGACTTCACCAACAGAACTACGGAGGCAAATGACCAGTTAGCCACAAAAACAGGATGGCCAGGATACAGTTTGCTAAAAAGCACCTAAAAGAGTTCTGGAAAAAGGTCTTGTAGACAGATTTAGCTGTATGAGAGTGATGGCAAGAGCAAAATGTAGAGGCCAAAAGGAATTGTCCAAGATCCAAAGCATGCCACTACATCTGTGAAACGTGGTGGTGGGGCTGCTATGGTTTGGGAACATATGGCTGCCACAGGTCCTGGCTCACTTGTCTTCATTGATGATGTAGCTACTGACGGCAGCAGCAGAATTAATTTTGTTAAAGTGTAGAACAGCGCAAAATGGTGATGTAACATGGAGCCTATTTGTGTCTGCTTTCATTAATTCAGCTTCACATGCATTCACTGGAACTTAAGAACTCCACGACAGCAGTTTATTAATTTTAAAAAAGTCAGAAGTCTAACCTAAAAGCTGCCTTTCTGCACCATGAATCTCAGAAAACTCAGAAAACAGTAAAATCTTGTAAATTCTGACAAAAAAACTTTTTTTGTAAAAACATTTTTTTAAGTGCATGTCATTTTACTCAAAAGTGTGGAAATGTATCCCATTGATTTCTCTTGATCTGATAAGGCTCTCCGCTTAATTGTATCCTGAAGCCCTGCAGTTTGGTTCAGCCTGTACCTGTGAAATTGAATGTCATGTTAAAATAGCATGTTATCTGTGCTCCTGAAATAATGATAAGTGGAAGACAGGCTGTACCGAGCTCCACCTGCTTGGTACGGCGTGTCTTCATAAAGTCCCGACCCCATTCATCAATCAATTCTGACATATGCCATTGCACACATGCCTCAGTATATGTTTGCGAATGGACACTTACAAAAATGGAATATAATTTTAAAAAATATGGGAACAAATATACAGTGAGCTCCATAATGTTTGGGACAACAACAGTTTTTCTTAATCTGGCTCTGTACTCCACAATTAAACAATTGTAATTAAATTGTAATTATACAATTAATGTGATTAAAGTGCACATTCGCAGCACCTTTTATGCATAATCTCACCATTTCAGAGCATCTACATTTTTGGGACATATCAATATTATGTAAATCAAAGTAGTCATTTTTAGCACTTTGTCACATACCCTTTGCATGCAATGACTGTTGTGGGTCTGTGACCCGTAGACATCACAGACCCCTCACTGCCGTTTGAGGGTTCTCTCCCCCCCCCCCCCCCCCCCCCCCTTTATGTACTTGCTATCTGGGGGTTCAAGCCTGGTGTTTGCTTTCTTTTCTCTTTTTGCCCTGTTTCCTGCCTTGCAACTCTGTAAAGTGTCTTTGTGACAGTTCTCTGCATCGTTCTCTGACAGTTGCGCTATACAATTAAAATTGAATTGAGTTGATCTGAGTATCTTCTCTGGTGATGCCCTACGAGGCCTCTGCTGAGTTGAGCAAGCCATCTTCAACCCCTGCTTGTTTTGGGGGCTCGTTTCCTTCAGTTTTATTTAAGCATATGAAACAAATGTTCATTTGGATTCAGATCGGGTGAATGACTTGGCCGGTATTCCCCTTGGGTTAACAGGAGCAGAAATGATTCATCTAGTAATTCCAAGTAAATTATTCCAAAAACCATCACAATTACATCTGCTGCTGAATTCAACCAATCGCCTCTTTGGCTCAACGGTTGGTTTCTTTCTAGTTATCATCCATGTGCAAAATAAAGATTAAACACTCGTAAAATGGCTGCCAGGTTTCCAATAAATGTTGTTCAGCACTTGCTCGGCTTCAAGAATAGGTGTGACCCATCCAGTTTTTTCCTTTCTGCGCATTGGGAGTAAACCTGGCACCGAGACCCAATTCTGAGTTTTAAAAATTGTGCTCAGAAAACTGAGACTGCACTGAAGGTGCAGCCTGAAATGTAAATGAATGCCGCAGAGAAGATGTTACTCGGAATGACCCTCACTCAAATGAGACCTATTTGCGTACTTGTGAACTAGTGTGAAACTCAACAACCCAGTTCTTGCAAGAGGTCAGTTAAAACAGTGGGCTCGAGACTATACAGCAGTAGAATAATGATTGCAGCCGGATTCAGAACATTGGACAGCTCTGCCTGTAAACCAATGACAATAGAATTCTCCAAGGGTGCTTCATCAGATTGGGGCTTAGTTTATGACACCACATGTAAATGAGGTCGTTTTGCCTAGACTATGTGACACATGCCCATTAAATGCTTTTAATAGGCAAAACCACACAATTATTTGAAGATCATTCTATCTTTTCTGAAAACCTGCTATACATTTTTGTTAAATCTTTGTTAAATTCTGTCTTTAACTTATTTGTTAAGGCTTGCATATATTTAAATTTGTAACAATGAATAAATAAATAAATATGCATGCTCACCCCATGTGCACATGCTTTCTACTGGGTACTCGAGTTTCCTCTCACAGTTCAAATACATGTAAGTTAGACAATTTGGAGAGTCTAAATTGCCCAGAGGTATGTGCAAGTGAATCATGCGTGTGCCCTGTGATGGACCTGTCCGAGGTGTATTCCTGCCTCTTGCCTAGTGCATCATGGGATAGGCACCAGACCCCTCCCCTGCAACCCTGACGAAGAATAAGCGTGTTGGTTAATAGATCGATGGATGGGTTGGATGGACGGATGGATGGATGGATAACTACACTCTGCTCCATGAAAAACTCACACCACTCAGACAGAGCAGCTCTGGGGTTAAAGCAGGTGAAGGCACAAATGAAAGTGATTGTAACTCTGGGGAATTGAAGCTCTTTAAGCCAGACAGAAGCAGAAGAGAGACTTTTACTTGATCAAAAGAGGCCAGCTGAACTGTTGGATGAGAGGCATTGCAGAGCTTTTGACGAGCAATTAAAAAGGAACGCCCGGACTCAATGAACTGATATTTTGCAAAAGGGAGTATAACTCTGCATACACTCCCCAGAAGAGCTCTAATGGCTGAATTTGTGGAGCAGCAGGATTTTGTTTGTTTCATTAGCCTCACCGTTTATCTTTCACAGCTGATATCGGCACTCAAACTGTTGTAGTTGAACAGAAAGAGCTAAAGTGCTAAAATATTCAACCATGAATTCATTGTTAAACATGTACCCAGGCCCTGAATGATTTTTCTAATCAAATATGGACATTTTATATACATAAAATGGGTTAGAATGTGATGTATGAATTTGATGTGTTTCACACCTATCTGATGTGTGAAATGTCTGGCAGTTGTTTGGCACAAATACAAGCAAAGCATGACAAACTGCAGCTCTGTGCATGTGCCAGAGGCTGCCCTTTCTTGTATTTACTTTCCAGTGAAAACAGCCATTTAGTGAATGTTATTTATTTCTCAATGTCAAAAAAACAATGCAGCAAATGTATATTTAACACAAAAATACACAAAAACTTCCACAACTATGTACAATATCAAATCTTTCAGTATTTTGTGTGTCCACTCTTTGCCTTCATTACAGCTTCCTGAGTATTTCGATCTGCAGGGATATTTTTCCCTGCTTCTTGCAAATATCGCCAAAGTTCAGTCTTAGAAGTTGGTTGCATTTTTGCTTTTCTCAATCCAAGTAATCACAGACACATTCAGTGGCCACTAGGGTTGCCAGATGTTTGGTCTTTGCCCGGAATGTCTACAGGTTCAGCTTGTGGTCTCGACTGGGCAATGTATATTCTAAATCTGGCAACAGGTTGGCCAGTCTATTGTTCTGAGAACACAGCTTGAAGCATCTTGGTCTTCTTAGCAGTTTGCTTGGGGTCATTATCTTGCTGTAGAAGTAATATGCTCCCAAATTAAATATTGTCCAGAGGATATTGCATGATATGTTAAGATTTATTTGTATTTATCAGCATTGATGAGGCCTTCAATCAAAACCAAATCACCAACTCTGGATGTCTCAAACTTTCATTGATCCTCCACCATGCTTGGTGCAGCCCTGGTTCCAAATCTTTCATTGCTTCAGCGGTGTACACACTGGCTTATCTTACTTCTGAATATCTCACATTTCACTGATCCATCCATAAAACCTTACTACCTGTCTCAGGTTTGATTTGCTAGTGAAAATTTTCTTCTCCTGTAGTAGTGGCTTCTCAGTAGTGACTTTTGACAGCTACACATCCTTTCAGACCCAAAGCATTGAGTTGGGTTCTCATAGTGGAAAGGTTGACAGATTTCAGATATGAAGAAATGTGGATTTCTTCAGATCTGAAGAGCTTAAATTTTTTACTATCTCTCTAAGGAAAAATCTTTAAGTACTGTCTTTTTGATGGTGATAGTTTCTTGCAATACTCTTTTGAACAGTTTTGGAAACTCTGGTTTTTTCGTTTATTTTCTTTTGAATTTGACCTTCCTTATACAGTTATCTCATATCTAATCTCATGAGAAATATCCCCTTTAGACAATTTAGCACATGACTAATAAATCTGCAAAGAGCAAAGCAGAGTGTTTGGGGAGTTGTTTGTTTGAATGTTAGTGTCATTTCTGAAGGCAAAGGGTTTTAACATAATATCATTAACACTTGTAGTAACGACTTTTGTTGGGAGGATGCAGCTGTAACTTGTTTGTTGATTGGAAGGATTGAAGTGGTAGTTGAGTGAACAAAAGAAAGAGTGGATAAATACAGATAAATATGGTAGTATATGTAGTGATAGAGGCTTTTCTGTCATTTTCTGTTAAAAATACATTTCCTGCATTATTTTATGACACTGCAAAAAGGAGTGGCTCTCACCAGCCATTGGTCTATGTGAGAGTGGCTGACCTGGTATTGCTGATAGAGAATTAACCACTGTGCATGAAATGGTATCTGAGAAAATCAACAGCGGATTAACTGGAGCAAAACTTCATCTGTTCAGCTTTTATTTTTTGGAGCTCCACTATATAGTTTGTTATGTTAACTGCAAGACGTCTCATCTGCCCGCTTAAAAAAAGTAATTCTATTCTGTCATAGAGTAACAGGACTCTGAAGGGGGCCTGGACATTAAACCACAGGGGATTCTGGGTACTTGAGAATTTAAAGTTATCAATTCAACTTTATATAGAAGTGGATTCCACTCTGATTAAAAAAAAATAAAAAAAACAGAGGTTCGTATATCTAAAGAATTCAGTAATTCAGTAACTACATTCAGGGAAGAGCTGCACTTAATGTTTAGTTAAGAAACAGCTAAAACATTCAGTTCCCAAAAAAAGGTAGGGATATTACAGGAGGCTCAAACTGTAGGCCCATTTTATTGATTAACTCTGATATGAAACTATCCGGATCAGACTGGGTTTGTGAAGGATCATCATGTTGGGGATAACTTGGTTATTGTTGCACATCATCAGTGGGGCCCTGGATATTCCTGCTCCATGCGCTGTGCTATCACTAGATGCCGTAAAAGCATTTGATCCATTTGAGTGGCTTACGCTGATACACTTTGATTTTGCTGCCAAATTTATGCACGTGATAAAGATCATGTACACAAACATTAAGGCAGTAGAATCAACTGGCACACAACACTCACACTGCTCGTTATCCACAGAGTTATGGGACAGGGCTGCCCCCTTTCCCCTCTGTTGTTCACTCTATCACTCAAGCCTCTTGCTCAAAATATATTTATAGAATTACATTACCTATCTAACTCAAACATACAAAGCATGCAGTATCCTTATATGCAGACAATATTCTGCTTTATGCCACAGATATATATTTCTCCCTACAATTTTGTAAACTTTCACTGATTTCCTTTTATGGTCTGGTTGCAGAATTAACTGTAAATCCACCTTTTTAACCTCTTAACCCAACTGCAGAAAAAGTGATGCTGTCAACTGTTTATTTTCATTTCTGAAAGAAAAATAAAAGAAATTACTTCTAGGCATTCATATTTTTCCTTCCAGGCGCACAATATCAAAAATAAATGATAAATGAAACATGTAAGAAGATTCAGGAGGATATAGACAGATGAGCTGTAGACAGGGGAGCTGTTAATCCCTCCTCTCTTCAAGCACGTATTGCATCTATTAAAATGAACATCTTGCCCCACATTAACTTAATCAGCTCTGCGATACCGCTACCTCCTCCCACAAACTACTGGGTAAAGCTTGATTCCACTATTAAATATTTTTATTGTGCAAAAAACTTCCACAAACCAATTTTGCCACATTACAAAAGAGACAAGAAATCTGGTGGTCTAGTAGTATTAAAATCTGGTTCCATCCAACTTCTGCTGCCCCATGGAGAGAAATTGAAGTGTCCGTACTCACTCTACTTTCTCCAACATGTTTACAAGACTGCTTGTTTGCTGGCCTGAGCTCCAAAAACAGCTTACTATCATTTGGTCCCATTTTCTATTAATAGATAAAATGCATTGGAAAACCATGGAATGTGGGATAAGATGGCATCAAAACTCTGCTTTGTGGCAAGACAGGGAACTTCTTCATAACTAACCCTTTGTTGAAGATTGTCATTGGGTGTACATTCAAGTCCACCCTTTGCTACTATAATAACCTCTACTCTTCTGGGAAGGCTAAATACTAGATGTTAGAGCATTGCTGCAGGGATTTGCTTCCATTCAGTCAGAAGATAATTAGTGAGGTTTGGCACTGATTGGGTGATTAGGCCTGGATGGCAGTTGGCTTTCCAATTGATCCCAAATGTGTTGGATGGGGCTGAGGTGCAGGCCAGTCAAGTTCTTCCACACCGTTCATGACAAAACAATTTCTATATGGATCTCGCAGTATGCCGGGGGGAACTGTCATGCTGAAACAGGAAGAGGCTTTCCCCACACAGTTGGGGAAGCACAGAATTGTATGGAATGTGATTGTATGCTGTAGCATTAAGATTTGCCTTCACTGGAACTAAGGGGCCTAGCCCAAACTGTGAAAAACAGCCCCAAATCCAAAGGTGTCCAGATACACGATGACTAACGGTATTTATTGGGTTCAAGTCAGGACTTTGACCAGGACAAAAAAAATTGTCCAGTTGCATCCATTGTCATTCTTCTCATTACAGCTAGGTGTAAGGAAAAAAATACAGTAGCCCAAAGACCATAATGCAGTGTAAGTACAGCCAAAAGCCATTAAAAATGCACATAAATACAGGAATTGAAATTATTAAAAAAGGGGGAAAAACACAAGAATTGCTATGCATTGCTCAGTCTCGACTCACACATCCCCACCTCACAGCTGTCCTCCCACTTTGGCACAGAGTGAGTCACAAAATTACCTCAGATGCGTCAAAATGCCACTTTGTCAGTGCAACAGCTCGCAACACTGCATGTGCTGGTCAGAAAATAGAACCACAGTGCTTCTTTGATCCATGTTCTTATATCTGTACAATTCATATATACTGTATGTACACAAAAAAGGCTAAAACATTTTGGCATATTGCTGTCATCAGTGAAATGGTGTTTGCTGATGGCAGTCCCTACAGCATCTCCACAGGTGTACAGCCTAATGAGAGAGAAATACCAAAGAGAGCCTCTGTTTTCAGACTGGGTTACCGAATGGTTAACTCATTGGCAGAAAATCCAAAAAATCCAAAAAGTTTTAAATGTAAATGGATTATGCGCTGATTTCTGCGCTTCAAAATGTTTAAAAACTGAAAGGCAGGAAGTGGTGAGACAAGCTAACATGTGCCTGTTGTGACCATTAATGTATACATCCATCAATCTCTCTACAGATCACAGCTGTGACGTTAGCAAGCTGGATTCACTAGTACAGTACACAATGTTACAGCCTTACTGTTCATGCAGGCAGGAGTTTTGAACTGGAGGACTTTTTTTTTTGCCAAATACAGTACATTGGCAGCTGTCCCTGTCTGCACCTTTTTTTAATGGATGTCCTTGGATTCTCCAAAACCGCTATGAGAGGTTCGGACTCTCTCAAATCTGCGCTTGAAAGCCCAGTGTCAGCAGAGAGCGCTGCCTCTCACAGTGACCTGGCTGTGGGAACCCGTCCCGCCCGGGCCCAGAGAACGCTACGCTCCAGCAGGAGGCATTTGTGAGCCGTGTCCCACTTTGTTCCGGAACGAACGGCGGCAGTCGATGCTCTGATCCCAACAATGCGGGGAAAATGTCAACGACAATTAGCTGATTCAATACTTTCCAGGGGAGCGACAGGCCTGCTGTTCCCTGGCCTTTAGACCACTCCTCAGAGTGCCACTAACAGCAAAGCAGCACTCGGCAACCCAAGACCACAAAAGGTTGCCACGTCACATTTTCACACATGCACAAAGGCTTTCAGGGTCACCTCCTCCTCCCATCCCCATCAAAAAAAAAAATCCAAGATGATAGATAGTACAATGATGAATTTTGAATTTTACCCTCCCTGCTGTCACATAGCTAAAATAATCAGTGGCGTCACTAGGGTTGGTGACACCCGGTGTGGTCGACCGTTGGTGTCACCCGATGTTGTCGACCGGGGAGGGGGCGGGGGTGCTGGTTGGTGTGGGTGCAAGGACTTGCGTGTTATGCTTTCAAACGACAAGGCGCTTCTCGTCACATTAATACCGCTAATTAAATCAACCGGCAGTAAACTGCATCAGAGAAATTAGCTGTTTCAACTCGTCGCTACAAAAAACACTGCACAAATAAATTTATTGGCTGTCATTCCGGTGTCAGCCATCTCGGATGGTGTCATCCGGTGCGGTCCGCACCCCCCGCACCCCCCTAGTGACGCCTCTGAAAATAATTGTAAACACACAAAGGATCTTAATGATTTTCATCACACTGTTCACAAACATGAAACAACTGCTTCATAAAACAGTTCTAAGAGAAATCCAAAACTGCACGGTGATACAGCATGAGCATGCCTATGTATGGTGTCATTTTTATGTCAGCTGAAGGTGTCTATGAAAATATTATGACGCATTAATTCCATGATAGGTGATGTGTGCTTTGTAGACGTTTTTGCCCTCAAGTTAAATTTTATCTCCATTTTTGTTGTGAGCTTAAATCAGATGTTTAAACCCTAAAACACATAGCAAAGGTAGTAAGATCTTTAGTAAAGGTACGGTCTTGTTCTTTATATTTCCAATAATTAGGTCATTCCTGCCATTTCAACAGACATTGCTATGAGAGATTGCAATTTAAACCAATTTGTCTGAATGGCAATCAAACCATAGCAGAGATGAACTTATCAAGTGAACCTGTGCTTGTTGACAGTCCTTTGATGTGATCAAACAGAGGCAGCGGGGGAATCTAATGCAGTTTTAATATTGGCCAGCAGGGGGCCATCAGCGCTGTTCTGAAATCTGCTCGGACAAGCACACGCTTTCAGCGCTAACATAAGCAAGCTCTTATTTCAGTAAGGCACACCAAGGCACATTCAGCCATCAACCAGTTGGGGCGGAACTTAATTTTTATGTGATGCTTCTAGAAGTACTGCAGTGTAATCAATTCAGAGTGAAATAACGGATTGCGCAATGAATAGTGTGCACACTGAAAAGTACTACATCACACGTACATAGAGCATGCAAACTGAAGAGTACTACATCACGCGCACGTAGAGTGTGCAAACTGAAGAGTACTACATCACACGCACATAGAGTGTGCAAACTGAAGGGTACTACATCACACGCACATAGAGTGTGCAAACTGAAGAGTACTACATCACGCGCACGTAGAGTGTGCAAACTGAAGAGTACTACATCACACGCACATAGAGTGTGCAAACTGAAGGGTACTACATCACACGCACATAGAGTGTTCAAACTGAAGAGTACTACATCACACGCATAGAGCCAGAGACACTGTGGTTACTCTGTGCACATGAGCAGGGATGATGCATGGCTCCTGGACCGGTTTAATTCCGCCATGAGGCCCTCTCCTCCCCTTTAAGCCCCACCCACCACTTGCCTGTATAGGCCTACAGAACACTCGAGTTTCAACACCACCAAAAGCTTAAGATCGCTGAACCTCCTTTAAAGTTCTTTCAAATATTTTACTTTAAACTTACTTGTTATTGCAGGTTTGGCTTAGGATTTGTCTTTGAATTTTTCACTGTCTACCAAATAGTTCGTTTTAGTGGCCAGGTGTCCACACTTCCATCAATTGGGAACCTTTTGATTCACCTGCCTTAAACTTGAGCAGTTAAATTTTTATCTCTTTTTTATTAAACTGTTTGCAATATACTGTAGCACAATAAGTGCAATGTGAATGGAGCTTTTATTCCTCATAGCATGCATGGCTATATTTGACATGACCAGTGGCGTAGCCCACAATGATGGATCCCAGGCCCCCCCAATAAAGTCCATATATTAAATCATGCTTGACATCGGTTGCAGGTTGTCTTCGATAGGCTACTGATGACACACTCTTTCTCAAAGAAAGAGTTTATTTGAGAAATTGAGAGTGCCATTTTTAAATCCTAGTTAAATCTTATTATTAAATCACTTGGGTCGGGACGACAGATCTCTACAGAATCCCCTGGCATGAGAACGCTCCAATTGCAGACATTTTATCGATGTGAAAAGGGAAGCATTATGGGAGACTGAGTTTTCTCTGTGGTCTAAAAACACAAAAAAGGGCGTTTTTATCATTGAAATTCACTCGTATTCAGCATATAGCAATATATTTAAACCCTGACACATGCTTTGAACCCAGACTTAAACGTTATGTAGTTTGCTTATATTTATCTTTTGCCACTGTTCAATAAAGAGGAGTATACTGGAGTATCGTATTCACTTAATCTCCCTACTGGGCCTGCTCAGCATTTCTGTACATCCCACAGAGCATGACAGGATTTTCATTGCTTAATAGTACATACAGTACACCTGTATGCAAGCATCTGCATTCGTTATGTTTCTCCACTCCACATTTATTCAGGTTTTTCCTTTGTCACATATATATATATATATATATACAGAGAGAGAGAGAGAGAGAGAGAGAGAGGTGTAACTACCACTGTTCATAATACCATAGAGGTATGGTGGAAGAGAGTTATTAAAAGGGTCCAGTTGTGTTTAAAAGCTACCTCTTCTTTCAGCCTAGCACTGAAGCTTTCACATTAGAGGAATTTAAATACCACTTATTCAGTGTTGGTGGTAAATCATTGACCCAGCTTGTTAAAATACACTTGTGAGCTACCAAAAGTTATTTCTTGCATACAGTAAGTCACAAATAATCCAGGTTACATTAATTATTTGAGGAACAGGAATCTAGCTCGACAATGTGCTTATATATGTTCTGGAACTCATGTTTAACTCATAAAGCATTAATAAAATGGCAGGACCATAATAGATGACCATTGTCTCTCTTTCTCTGTTTAGAATATCCAAAACAGAGCCAAAAATTCTGAATTACTTTTATCAAGAATTATTGGAGTGCAAATTGTATGAGGCATTTTTTCAGGAGAACTGTGTCAGTCTAACTGGGCCTTTTTCCAAAATTGAATATTAACCCCTTCTGTATCGCCTGCTTTTTTAAACATGAGCCAGAAAATGACATACCAAAATAAAATGGTTACTCTTCTTGAACCCTTTTGACAACAGGCATAATCCTGGTCTCTTCTGAAAGGTAATCCTGTTTATTTTTTTACTCTAAATTTTACTGAAACAAGGTAACCGAAGCTGAAGCACAGTTTTTTGTGGGAATACAGAAGCTTGTGAGTGTGTCTGGTGGGCTTAGAAACACAAGGAAGCCACAGCCACAACGCTGAACAAATCCTGATTCAAATTTGATGGCCATACCAACAAAAGTGAGCATTCTTGCATAGTTTTTTCCAAGCTATGTCTAAGTAGGTTTCCAAAATGATGATATGGGTCTTTTTAGAGGTGTAAAATATTATATTCTAGCGCTGAAATGATCTCGCTTTCCCTCTGCCTGTCACCCTCCCCTTCCCTCTCCCTCTCCACTCCACCTCTGTTCTTTGCACTGCCCTTCCCACCTCTGGTAGCAAGTCCACTCTCCGTATGAAGATTGTTCTTTCAGAGCTGTCTGCAACAGTGCTCAAGCAAAGAAAATGAAGATATACAATATTGTGGGTGAGATCGCTGAAGTAAGAATGTGTCTATTGGATATAGTACAGAAGTCTGAGGGGAAAAACCTTTTTATGAGATGAAATGTCTTTATAAGATGAAAAGTCTTTGTAGCATTTCATGCTACTGTCTTTCATAAAATCTGTCTTTCGGGTGTGTGGGGATGCTTAGAACTTAAAGAGAGGCTTGTGGGAGGAGGAATAGCCTCTTCCCTTCAGGAATGATTGAAATGGCTCCAAAAATTAGACAGGTTTTGCTACATGCGTGGGATCATATTCAATGTCTACAGGAAGACTCTATTTGGCCCACACTGAGTCAATACTATACTCCGCCTACATGGATACTTGCCAACCACGTTCTATTTTTGTTGACACTGGGTATGAATGAGCTTGACACTGATCTATCAGTCTACGACCCAAGACAGAGCTTTATTACTTTAAATATCATTCAACTGAATAAGAATACAATATCACATCTTTCAGAAAGTGTCTACATCAAATGAATTATGACTGCATATTAGCTGTGGCATGTGATACAGGTTTATGAAAATTGCATGCTTAATTAGTTTTGCATCCATTATTATAAATAATAGCACCTTCTATTGGTGCTGCTTCACCTCCCCGAAATTTGACTTAAATGTGCAATTCAGTTCTAAAATAAAATAGATCACGGTAAGTAAGGAATGGCTCAGGACCAAAAAGCAAACGATAAAAACCATCTGAGCAGGATTTGTTTGTGAGCCAGTAAATGCAGTTGTGATTGTCGTAGGTGGCGAATGCTTGCATAGTCTCATCTGTAATAATGCTACTTTGCATTTTAGCTTCATTCAGAGTGATAAAGTGACATTCAGCAGATAAACCAACAAAGCATAGAAAAACTACAGTATATAGATAAATGAATAATGTCAGTATGAAGCGCTTATTGTTGCATAACTTGCACTATAAACTATTTAATGGCCCAATTTAAGCTTAATTAGATCATTATGGAATAGAATAGAATAGAAATTACTTATATAAATTACCTCAATAACTAAACAATAATATTTCGAAAGACTCTAAATCACAAAATTATACATTAAATTTCAGGTGGGCTGTGTAATTGATGAGGCAAACTGATATTGGCATAAATCTGTTGATTACTGTTCTTGTTTCAAAGGATAGGGACCTCAGTCCTCTGCCTGATGGCAAGATCTCAAACAGATGATTGAGGGAATGTGAGGGAAGGACCTTTATATGTTATCCTTTCTTGACCGTCTGTTTTCATGCAGTAGTTTCATTGTTCTTTGCCGTCTCCCTATGATCTTACCTCTCAGTAACGTCATCCTCTCCAGCTTAGTTTGTCTGATATTATTTAGAGAGCAAAGCCAAGCTATTAGGCTCAAGGTTGATGCTGATTCAATGAAGCAGGTGTAAAGTGCTTGCAGTATTGACTGATTGGCTTTCAATTTCCTGAGTTTGTGGAGGAAGAACAGCCTTGATTGACATTTGGCATACACTCGATAACACCTCAAAAGGTCAGTTTTTTTGTCGAAGATGGTCTCCAGATATTTAAACTCTTACACCCGTTCTGTTGTTTTTGCTCTGATTGTTAGGTGTCTGAGGGGGTGACAATGTTTCTCCGAAGTCCATGACCATTTCTTTTGTTTTTACTGCTTTCAAATCTAAAAATATTTTCATCACACCATTGTTGGTGCTTGTGGATAATAGTCTGGATCGTTTCCTCAGAAATGGAAGTGTCCACAACCACTGTCTCATCTGAATACTTAATACTTAAAAGGTCATCCCAGTGCATTTGCTTGGAGAGTCACCTGTACACAGTAAAATGTCCCATGTTAATTCAACACTAACAGATAATATTTGCTCCCACTATGTATATTTGGACCGGAGTGGGACAAAATGTTATCTGTCAAAGTTGAATTAACATGGTTAGAGTTGAATTAACACGGTTAGAGTTGAATTAACAAAGGACGTTTGTTACGGTTGCTCTCAAGCCAAAACCAATATTACCCAAAAATAACCAATAACTTTATTTAACTACACATAAGGGATACCAAAGTAGCTGCAAAACATAAGATAAATCAAGACCCGGCCGTGGTCGAGAGGTGAGGAGAAAAAGCCCCCCCGCTTGAGAAGCCGACTCCAGCTTCTTAAAAGGGCACGGCCACAGGTGCTCTCAATTACCTGTAACAAGACACACGCATGTGTCCAAACAGCCAGCGCCCCCACCTGAGGCGGAGGGACGTAACAACATTTTACTGGGCAAAGTGTAAATAACACAAGAGAGAACACTGAGCCTTGTAGTGGGCCAGTGGAGAGGGTCCAGACGTTACTGCATTGGCCTTTGTATCAAACCCACTGAGGCCTTTCTGTCATGAAGGACATTATCTATAAGAGAACATGTGCGCTCATATGCATGTCCATATGTTTCAAAACCATCTCATATGGCTGCATTGTGTTTATGCACTAGAGTAATCTACAAACACCAGTCAGGCATGTGATTTTAGTATCTCCAGAGGGGACTGAACCAGAAAAAGCAGTGTTAGGAGAGAATCGTCGACTGCTTTATTTCGTTGGTAGGCGAACTGTAACGGGTCTGCTGTGCACTTCAGTCTGGATTCATGAAACCACCAGGTGCTCAAAACGCTTCATGATGACAGATGTCAATGCCACAGGTCGAAAGTCATTCGGAACCTTTGGGTTGGTCTCCTTTGACACAGGGATTATGATAGATGACTTCCATAGGATTGGCCCTGTGTGTTTCTAGAGTGAACAGATCACAGACCACAGGTGCCATTCACTTATGACAGGATTGCGACACGTTTGCTCATGTTGTCTGGACCAAACGGCCTTGTTCAGTTTCATCCTTTTTTATAACCCTGTTAATATCCTCCACCTGTAACCTGTAATATATTTCTGTTACATATGTTGCTTAAATCTGACCAGAATGTATCATTTATAGCACAGATTACATCATATATAGACATATGTGCATATGTGTGGGTTTATTTAAATGATAACATAACAGATGATACCATGCCAGAATTGCTCTAAAAATGCAATGTGACATAATTTACAAGAAATAAATATCAGCAGTGGAAGTAGTACCAATAAATGAAGGTACAGTACGTCACTGCTTTTTGATATCAGGAAATTTTGGAGTCCGGGGTAATGAATATGCACTTTTGGAGTATGAGAACTGACGTCAGATGGCACTTTAAATATTTATCAGGAGCTCTGTACCACGGCTGACATTCTTAGGAACTTTGACAACGCAAAGCGCGCGCTAAAACGCATCATCACTACTCTGGGGGGTATCAGAGGCTTCCTTTGAGGACCAGGCAAGATTTTCGAGAAGATAACGTTTAAGAAAATGCCGTGTATTTCTATAATTCTGGATTTTTAATCGTGAATATGCAGTTTATGAACTGGCTATTCCACGGTTCAGATATTTGAAATCTTGGATGAAGAGGAAATGTTCTTACAGAAACCTGAATCGGCATAGAAGTGTTTTTATTCCAGTGAGATGCACGTTTCAATCGCAAAAGATCAATGGATTTAAGATACATGAACCAACTTGCGTGTTTTATGTCCATTTTTTCTATCGCTACACTGGCAGTTACTGTTTTGTTGGAAATCAATCGATAAATCCGTCAGTGCTGTTTGGAGAGAATGCTGTAAAGAAATCACAGTACTTTGCTAAATCTTACGCGTTGATATTAACGGATTTCGGTTGACTCTAATGTATCGCAATTCGACTTTACACTACACATATTATAGACAACAGCAACAATCGGAGAAAGGTCCACAACGAAAAACATGCAACCTCTTAATCCATGGTGACATGGCATATCGGTTTATCACCAGCCGCGCTGTGCCATCTTCAAATCGGCTAAACAGAAGGTTCCTATTCATATTCACGCTGTCTTTATCCTTAACGTATTTATGCTACAGCGTTCTATACTGTTCCGAGACCATCATGCACAGCCAGGGTATTGAAGAACACAGGTGCGTCCTTATCCAGCGCGTCGGGAGCAAAAAACTTCTGCAAAGATCACATTATTGCACTTTTGATACGGATGGCAGGCATCTTCGAGAAGAGACGCATACAGATGGTCTTACGCGCCAGAGGACGGGCTTCTCTCACAACAAAAGCAAACCCTTCGCGTCCCACAGCGCCTCGTCACGAAGTGTTAACGGGTCGTACCGGGGTTCCAACAATAAAACGAGCAGTTCGAAGTATGGCATAAAGAAGTTACCAAAAGCAATCATTGTCGGCGTTAAGAAAGGGGGAACAAGGGCGGTTTTGGAGTTCATTAGGATCCATCCGGATGTGAGAGCTGTTGGGACAGAGCCGCATTTCTTTGACAGAAACTACGACAGGGGTATAGACTGGTACAGGTAAGCAATGTCTCCATACGCCTGTTCGGTTTTCACATTCCAGTACATGCTCTCTCTCTCTCTCTCCCTCTCTCTCTCTCTTTCACACACACACACACACCACACACTCATTCCCTCTCTCACTGCACATACACAGATACACAGCGGCGTAAATTCAATTTCAAAGGTGGGGGGGGGGGCGTGATTGTGGCGGTCTGATGGTCCTCCCCCAGGAAAATTCGAAAAAGTCGATCCTGCATTTCGGTGGCTTCTGAGAGGCTAGGTGACTAGATTACAGCATATAAAATAAGATATAGGCTACTTTATATTTTATACTTACTTGTTAAGCCAAACTTTCACCTTTTCTTCCTTAACTGACTCGTCTGTAAAAGTGCAGAGAACATGTCCCCGCGCGTAAATTGTGCCTATGCGCACACACGCGCGCGAGTTTACACAAAACGCCAGTTTGTGAAAACGCGTCAATTTTTAATTTTTTCATATCAAGTTTGTAGAGTCCGCTTTTCGTGGAAGGCAGTGTTCCCAAGGGCAAGGCAATAACGAATACTGAGTTTAATATTCAAATAACGTCACTTGACCAGTCAAATCACAGATTAAAGATGATTTCTAAACCACGATACTTACTATGAGAACGTGTAAGTGAGAGACCTGGTTGCATATGACATATGACACTGACAAATCAAATCTGTCTATCGATCTGACCTACTTCTTTAGAGTACGGTCAATGTACCAGTCAGTGTCGACGCCTTCATCCCTATTGAAATTCCTGCCCGGAAAGGGTTTCAAGCGGTTACTTTAGCACCTGCTTTTCCCTTTCCTGACGCTTTTATGTCTCCAAAAATGAGGGGTTGTTTCTAGTTTGCGTCCACATTCGTCTGCAGAGCATGGTCGACAAATCAGGCTACATAGCCAGTAGCTAGAAGCTTTAACAGCGGTAATTAAGAAATATGGAGTTATGTCTTTCATAATTGGGTCAATGAACACATCAGCACCTACATTCCCATTAGAATGGCGCAGGTTAATGACAGTTGAGCCGAGAACTATCGCCTTCACTTCCCAAGATGTTGCCCGAAAACGCTGATTTCATGGCGTTTAATTTAATTCGTCGTTTGGTCATTTTTTTTTTTACTTTAAATTAACAGTCGCACATCAGGTTACATTATTTTAAATGCGTTTTATGCGAATTTCAGCCGATTCTATTTGATTTCCTCGTATTTTACAGGAAATTCGCATACATTAACGTTAGTGAGTTTTTTGGTCATGTGGAAATTCATAGAAATAAATCACGCAGTAGTTTAAAGGCGCAATATGTAAGTTATTTTTGTGGAACACTTTTGTTAAATGTGCAATATGTAGCCTACGTTTGGAGACACAAGAAAGAGGATGGATGAATCAATCAATCAATAAAGAAATAAAAATAAATGCTAGTAAAATGTATAAATAAAGTAATGTACACAGAAATATTAATTGATAAAAATCTGACGTAAATGGTTATTTCTTAATTTCTGTATATTTATTTTTTGTATATATTTCTTGATTCAATTATTTCTGTATATATTAATTTCCTTATTTATTTCTGTATTTCTTCCTCCATGTGGTAATGGAGGAGGAGCGCGGGTTTTACAATCAATCAAGCCCAGAGTGGCAGAGTAAGATCGGCGCAGGACGTTCCATACCATAAATACAGATGATTACGATAGAACGGGTCGCGTATGTCCTGTCTCTCCAGTACTTAGATATCAGGCAATGTGCGTGCGTTTGTCTAGAGGCTTTGGAGGGAGAGCTGAGGGGAGGGAGTGGGAGGGGTGGAACATTTTTTCCTAATTTAGCTGTCCCTTGCTCATTTCTCCAAACTTACATACTGCACCTTTAAGCTATAGAAGCCCTTTTTAACTGTTTATGACTCCTTACAGGTACCCCTAAACAGAGATGGGTTGGGAGGAGATGCTGTCTATGAAGGTTCACTCACAGTGGTGTCGTTCTGTTGTTTGGATTACACTGCTAGCATGAATTTTTCTTCTTCTTTGGTTTGTTCTCTTTGTGCCTTGTGGCAATGTGGGGGTGTGGGGATTGAGGGGATATTCCTTGTATAAGGATGGGGGCGGGGTGGTCTATCAGAGGTGGAGAGACGGGGGTCCATGTCGGGAGAACATGCACGATATCTTACAGTGCAATCTTTTTTTCAAGGTCTACACATCTGAAAATCTGTAAAACTGAAAAATTAAAAAATAAGACAATGGAGAAGAAATTATTTTAACCGTCGTTCGGCAGTTGGCAGGATAATTGCATGCAGTGTGCTTTGGGCTTTTCTCAACATGTGAAGCTATGTGAACGCGCACTTCGTTTCGAAAGCAAAAAAATTGTCCCGAATCCCTCAGGCCTGCAGGGCATAATACGAAGAAAGCTTAACATTGCATTAGTTGGCTTGACAAAAACCTAACCGCAATCGGGCACTACAACGGTGGTTATCAATTTGCTTACTGATAATCGAGCGCTCTCTGTGTCTGCAACAATGAGTCTGTAGCAGTACAGCATGGCCTGTACTTGAGGAGCATATTTTTCACCCGAGGGAAAAGACTGATGTGGACGGATACAATGGACGGATATAAAGAGCATGAAAAACAGTCAGAACTACAAGAAGCAATACCGTGGCTGCCAGCAAAGCCAGGAAAGACGGTTGGCCAAAAAACATGCTAATAAAACATGGGATGCGAAGTAGTTCAGGAGGTAAGAGCGGTTGTCTGGCAGTCGGAGGGTTGCTGGTTCGATCCCCCGCCCTGGGCGTGTCGAATTGTCCCTGAGCAAGACACCTAACCCCTAATTGCTCCCGAGCTGATTGGTACCTTGCATGGCAACCTTTCACCGTTGGTGTGTGAATGGGTGAATGAGAGGCATCAATTGTAAAGCGCTTTGGATAAAAGCGCTATATAAATGCAGTCCATTTACCAATACTGTAAATTCATGACCTTATTTACCTTACCACTCCTAAATCTACATTTCTTTCTGTTCAGTCGGAATCTTTCTATTCAAATGATTTATCCGCAGTTTGGTTAAAAAATGAGGTCAAACTTTTCTCCTTGGAAGCAAAATATGGCACAATTTAATTATTCTGTCTTGTCAACCTTTCAGATAGTACAGCACTTCCTGAAATCTTCTGTATCCCATCTATACACACAACCTTTGGGCAGGTTTGTGAATAATTCATGGGCTCATGTTGAGGGACGGGAGGGGGATTAAGAATTGAGGATTTAACTTAGTCAGCTCCTTAAACCTACTCGTTTGTGTTTTTGAGTGACGTTTTCTCACAGGCAATCCTCACTAAAGGTGCTGGTGTTGGGGTGTTCATAAGGCCGTCTGCTTTATTTTATCATCACTCAAGATAAGCTTGCGTAAGATTTCTATGAATTATTCATGAGCCTTCCAAACTCATCCTAAAAAAAATTAATAAAAAAACTTGATGCCCTTTAAGCCTATTTTACAATCTGTGCACCAACGTCAATGGGTAGGTAAGAATAATCCAGGCATATTTCAAATTAAAATGCAAATCAGCATTATTTTTTTTCATTCTATAATTGCAAACGGGAAAACTACAGTGCAGTAGCAGCGCCAGGATTTAATTTCTGGATGGGCCAAAGTAATTTTGGCTGGGCCCTTTAATTGCAGAAATTGGGCCAACTCTTTGCACAATCCATGTCCTTAATATACTGGGGGTGTTTTGAGTTTGCCATACCAAGTATACACCGTTTACCATTATTGTGCTGATTAATGTAAACAGCTGATCATCGTTCTACACCATTGATACCTGCATTCTACACAGCTGGAAGCTGATGTGTTGCTATAGCAATATAGAATGCTGGGGGAAATAGAACGGTTTCTGAGCAACGTCACAGCTGAGGTGTGGGCACAACCCTGGGGCGACATATTCAATATTGCAAAAGAAAAAATCAATATCAACTTGTTTGTATTGATTGCAGAAGCCGAAGTGGATGATAAGGACACTTGTTTTACATCAGATATCTTTGTAAAAAATCAAAACTGAGCTAGCTAAGCATTCTTGTGTAAATATGCGCAATATTCAATTTAAAGTTTAGCATGCTGTAGCCAAACAACGTAACCATTGATGCCAAAGCAGAAATAACCATGATGAGACCACTTCTGTGTTATCTTTTTATTTTTTTATTTTTTTTTGCAAGAAGAAGGTCACAATAAGAAGGTTGTGAGTTTTAATCTGGCCTGGATGGACCCTGCCCAGGATAAGTGAGTATAGATAATGGATGCACCCTGCCCATGATAAGCAGGTATAGATAATGGATGGACCTGCCAGGATAGCGGTATAGCTAATGGATGGACCCTGCCAGGATAAGCGAGTATAGATATGGAGCACCTGCCATGATAAGCAGGTATAGATAATGGATGGACCGCCAGGGTAGCGGGTATAGATATTGGACCATGCCCAGGATAGCAGTATAGATATGGATGCACCTGCCCATGATAAGCAGGTATAGATAATGGATGGACCCTGCCCAGGATAAGCAGGTATAGATAATGGATGGACCCTGCCCAGGATAAGCAGGTATAGATAATGTATGGACCATGTCCAGGATAAGCAGGTATAGATAATGGATGGACCATGCCCAGGATAAGCGGATGATATTAGGGACCCTGCCAGATAAGCAGGTATAGATAATGGATGGACCATGCCCAGGATAAGCGGGTATAGATAATGTATGGACCATGTCGAGGATAAGCAGGTATAGATAATGGATGGACCTGCGTGTGAATCGCCTTCCGTTTCCATGCTTCGCAGCAGAGGCGAGTGCTGGCTGACCACGGCAGAAGCGGCCGTCTTTCTCTGAGTCAGTGGTGGCAAAGCCCCGCTGTGCCGGTGCCGCAGACGTCTGAGCACGTTTACAGCGCAGAGGCAGATCGTCCGGGGCTCAGACGGACCGGCAAATCACCGCAGCAGCGCGCCAGGACAGGAGGCGCAGCGTTCCGCTAACGCTGGAGGAGCGTAGCGACCGCGGCGCGCCCGAAGGCCGATTAAATTCGGATGAATAATTTACCGCGCGGAGAAAGGTACACGGGCGGCACTTAGCGGTCGTAATGCTGGCTGCGGGCTGCACTTTAGCGGAGCGGCGTTTCATTTCCCCCCTCAGCGAGGCAACCCTCCCGTGTCGAAAGCAAGCCCAGCGCGTGAATCAAATCACAAATGGCACCCTTCGATATTAAATTAGGGATTTAATTGCGGGTGTGGCAAAGCCATTTGGCAGTCACCCCCCACTCCCCGTTTTATCGGGCACCATCAATCAGGACCGAATGGTCTCAAATTGCACAAGCAGTCGGGAGCCAGCTATTTCAAATAACGTAGCCAATCCGGAGATAACCATTTCAAATAGTCAACCAATCAGGAGGAAACTATTTTGCTACATCACCGATTGGAAGTTAAGTTCAAAGTAGGCGGGGTTTGTATAGCATAACCTTTCAAATGAGACCTTGAGATCATCACATAAGCACTTGCTGGACTTGGGTCTCTGAAAACTGCAAGGTACAGGAAGGTTGATTCTGAAAGACCGTTATAGCTCATGAATTTATCCACAGGAAGGAGTTATCCACACTGGAAACTCTTGCACCGGGATTTCTATTGTAATTGTTTAAAATAGTTTTACACAAGCTAAGATTTCATAAATAATAACAATGCTCACAAGCTCGCAGAGGCATGTGTTATTTATTTATTTATTAAAAATATGAATTGACTGCACTCTTCATTAAAGATCTGCACTCAACATTTTTTGTTAAGATGATGCTAAGAGATTCAATCAGTGAACTGGCGTTGTGTCTTATTTTTCAAACTTTAAAGCATCACCTCAGAGAGAAACTACCAATTAGAGCCGCTATTTTCAGGTAGGCTATAATGAGTACTTAACTAGTGGTGGCTAACCCAATGAAGTAATATACATTTAAACATAAATGGATGGTGCTTTTTGGTCTTATAACAGTGTGGAGATCCATACACTTGTTCAGTGGTGAAGGCAATGTGCCCCCATGTTTTAATCTTTTAGCCTCTTCCTCCCTAAAAACAGAGTGTCAATCGTTCCTGTGTGTGGGGAGCGAGGGAGAAAGAGAGTATGTGTGTGTAAAAAGAGTGAAAGAGAGAGTGTGTGTGTGCGTATGTGGAGAGAGAGAAATAGGTAGTGGCAGTGTAGTTTATTGGCTGAAGAGTTGGCCTTGTAACCTAAAGTTTGCAGGATCGATTCTCTGGTAGGACACTGCCGTTGCACCCTTGAGCAAAGTACTTAACCTGCATTGCTTCAGTATACAGTATATCTAGTCGCTCTGGATAGGAGTGTCTGCTAAATGCTTGTAATGTAATGTAAGAAATAGAGTGTGTGTGTGTGTATTCACATATACTTCCTCTATAATATGTATTATTTTTAGGGCTTTTCTGTGCATAACGCCAGTTGGGGGCAGTGGAATTCTTTTAGCGAGCCGCTGGTGACAAGCTGACTCGCCTCCTCACCTGTAGAGTATTTTGACAGCTTGCAGGAAGTGACAGGGATAAACAGGTCTGCTGTGAAATTAGGTAGAGCACAGCACTGCTAGGTGATGTGGTGTGAGTGTTGATGCTACAGCACTGCTAGGTGATGTGGTGTGAGTGTTGATGGTACAGCACTGCTAGGTGATGTGGTAGGAGTGTTGATGGTACTGCACTGCTAGGTGATGTGGTAGGAGTGTTGATGGTACAGCACTGCTAGGTGATGTGGTATGAGTGTTGATGGTACAGCACTGCTAGGTGATGTGGTGTGAGTGTTGATGGTACTGCACTGCTAGGTGATGTGGTAGGAGTGTTGATGGTACAGCACTGCTAGGTGATGTGGTATGAGTGTTGATGGTACTGCACTGCTAGGTGATGTGGTATGAGTGTTGATGGTACAGCACTGCTAGGTGATGTGGTATGAGTGTTGATGGTACTGCACTGCTAGGTGATGTGGTGTGAGTGTTGATGGTACAGCACTGCACTGCTAGGTGATGTGGTATGAGTGTTGATGGTACAGCACTGCTTGGTGATGTGGTAGGAGTGTTGATGGTACAGCACTGCACTGCTAGGTGATGTGGTGTGAGTGTTGATGGTACAGCACTGCTAGGTGATGTGGTATGAGTGTTGATGGTACAGCACTGCTAGGTCATGTGGTGTGAGTGTTGATGGTACAGCACTGCACTGCTAGGTGATGTGGTGTGAGTGTTGATGGTACAGCACTGCTATGTCATGGTTTTGGCTGATGCCACCATTTCTTTTCCTTCCTGCGCCTTTTCTTCAGTCATTACGGCCATTGGTTTTTTCATGCACCTTTTCTTCAGTTATTACGGCCATTGAGTTGATTGAATTATACACGTGCAAATTTCCTTTTACAATTTGCACCTGTTGGTGTTCTATTTAAACCCTGAGCAAGCCGATAAGCTTTGCTTCAGTGTCACTTATGTTGCACGAAAGCCGGTATTCTGTCAAGCGAGGTAAAGGTAAAGGTAAAGGTAAAGGTAAAGGTAAAGGTAAAGGTAAAGGTAAAGGTAAAGGTAAAGGTAAAGGTAAAGGTAAAGGTAAAGGTAAAGGTAAAGGTAAAGGTAAAGGTAAAGGTAGGTAATGTGTAAAAGGATTGAGTTGCAAATGATTGTTGTGCCATAAATTAGCATCAATCTCTTTAGCTTTTTTAGATTTTGGCAACAAGTTAGTGCCACAATCTAAGCTCAGTATTCTTTCTTTAGGGTTTTACTTTTTCAACCTCGGTTCGAGGTCTGTTTTCTTTGAGTTGCCCCGTTTTCTGCTCCGGCAGTTTTGTTTTATTTTCATACTCCTTAAGCTTTAGTTCTTTTTTACCCAGTACGTGGGTTGTGTAGAGCTTTTCTTTGGGATACTCTCCCTAAGGAGTATTGTTTTCCTTTCCCTTGTCTCTTGAGACTTTGTGGCTATTTTACCTCTGGTTAATAGCTTAAAGAACCCCCCTGTTCAGTCGCGGTTGGTCTCCCAAAACTCCAACTCCCTCACATGCTAGGTCATGTGGTAGGAGTGTTGATGGTACAGCACTGCACTGCTAAGTGATGTGGTAGGAGTGTTGATGGTACAGCACTGCTAGGTGATGTGGTGTGAGTGTTGATGGTACAGCACTGCTAGGTGATGTGGTGTGAGTGTTGATGGTACAGCACTGCTAGGTGATGTGGTGTGAGTGTTGATGGTACAGCACTGCTAGGTGATGTGGTATGAGTGTTGATGGTACAGCACTGCTAGGTGATGTGGTGTGAGTGTTGATGGTACAGCACTGCTAGGTGATGTGGTGTGAGTGTTGATGGTACAGCACTGCTAGGTGATGTGGTGTGAGTGTTGATGGTACAGCACTGCTAGGTCATGTGGTATGAGTGTTGATGGTACAGGTCTGCTTTGTTCCTACCCCACTCCTCCACTTTACTTTGCTATTCAGGCAGACAATCCACAGCTGACTTAGTACAGCCTTCTGAACACAATCTCCTAAACCACACACAATTACGCTTAATATTCCAGCACAGCGTCATAGCAGAACTGATTTTTTTTAAAACTCAATATTCCTACCTCACTTTTCATACAGAATGCATAATGATCGTAGCTGTGGCAGTCAGTGACGTTCACAGAATGTTGACATTACGAACAGAGTCCTGTTCAGGGTTTAGGTTAATTCATTCAATTTAGGACGCGAACTGAAATTTAATTCATTCATTCGTTCATTCATTCAGTAGCAGCTGGAGCCTGCTGTTCTAGCATATTAAATTACTAATTTCTCTTTAGGAATTTAGCTCCTAAAAATGGGGCGATGCAGTCCTTCTAAGCTCCTTGGGCAGAATCCAAATTATCCTTATGAAGTTTTATTATTTAAAAAAAACTCATTTGCACACCAGAAGTGTCTCCCTGCAAGGATTCAGACTATAGCCTATATTCAAAAGGGCAAATTGTTCCCTTGTAGTTCATATGGCAATGATAATTACTTTCTGTGGCTGCATAATGAAAGTTCAGCTTCGTGAATGGCATTCAAAAAGGAACATGCCTAGGGAATGTCCTTGCGTATGGTAGTCCAAGTTTAAGCACTCACAATGAATTAATTCACTGTTTGTTTCCTCAAGTGATATTCTTCTTTTTTTTCAACTTTTTGTTAAGAAGCATAATTATTGTCTTTCAGGCTCTTGCCTCAGACAAGGTGCTAATTAAAATTTTAAAGGGAATTCATTCTAAGATATTTACTGTGATAAAAAATAAATTAAGTTACTTTATTCAACTTTTTAAGAAAAAAAAACAGTGTGTACAAACAAGGTTTGTAAAGTTTGTGACATTTAGCAATCTGGAACCTTTTCTTGTTTTGCACTATTCTGCCAACCCTCTGTCTGGCTGTGTGCGCCTGCTGTTTCCATGCCTACCTGCAGGGGGCTCGTTAGGCTGATGCAGAACATCTGGGGGAATCAGTGGCACTCACCTGTACAAAGGCAGCTGAAACTAACCCATCTCTTACCTCCTCTTCAGGTTAGCTTGTTTTGCGCTGGTCTGGATTATGTGACTTTGGTTATGTTCTTTTGCTTTTGCACTTTACGACACCTGACAGCACATGTTACGCACAACCAAACGCTCCCTTCACTACTGATCCTACTGGCTTGCACACTTCATCCTCTTTTTGTATTAGTTTACTAGTTTAAGTTCATTAAACCTTCAGTTAAATTCCTTTAGTCACGTGTCATCTCCCTCTTTTGTCCTTCCCTTGAGCTGGGTCGTGATTCGCCATAGTCAGAGTCAGATCTGTATCTGGAAGCCAGTCCCTGATAGTCATTGTCATTGTAGGAAGGGGAAATTTAAAAAAAACGGAAAGTGTGTGTGGCTGACACTTGTTGTTTTGGTGTTGTTTATCTGTAAAGTGACACATGAACATCGTTGTGAAGATGACCTAAAGATGAAGAAGAGGAAATAATGAATACGCCCTTCTATAAGCAGCGCCGGTGGGAGGGAGGTATGCACAAAGCAGACGGACGATGTGCTGCTCCATTGCACTAATATGTAAGGGAAAGCCTCCTCCCTGTGCCACTGTAACTTTGCTGCAATATAGGTAAGAAAAAAAATAAAATAAACAAATACACAGGCTAGGCTAAGTATGCAACCCGTGCAGAAAATGATACATGGAAATTTATGGGAACTAGAGCTATTTCAATATATAATACACCAGCGGTGCTGTAGAAGTTCCCACAGATGTGCTGCACTTGTGGGTTGCTTCTTCTTGACCTTTATGACCAATTTGTCCCAAACTAGCTTGATTTTACTTCACTTATTGGAAAATGAAAATAAGTTGTTTAACCACTACATATTTTATAAATTACTTTTCTGTATGGGAAAAGAAAACAAAGCAATAGAACCCACACTATGTTTGTAAATGTGCGTGCCTCTGCTGCAGAATTTAGCCATGATTTTAACAAAGCAGGCAAAACAGCTGACTGCAAGTGGTGTCCTGAAATGTATAGGAAAGAAGGCTGTAGCCTGCTAGCAGTGGCGATTGAAGGTGCCTCATCCCCAAGCTAAGCTAAAGCTATCGCCGTGTGCCACTGCCTAGCTTTGCTGCAATAAGAGGCGAGTAAATAAATACACACGCTAGACTAAATAAAGATGCAAAAGAAAACAAAGCAATGGAGCCGTTAAAGCGTTAAAGTAGCGTCAGCTGGTTCTGAGTGGGTGGTTCCTCCAAGATCAAGCAGGTGTCCTTTTTTTGCCATTTTTCTCCCATTTTCTCCCCAATTTAATCGTTATACCAATTCCACATGTGTATCACAGTCCTGATCGATACGCTATCCTTCTTTTGGTCTGGGGAGGGTGTAAACTACCACACGCCTCCTCCGATATATGTGGACTCTTTTCACCTGACAGCGAGGAGATTCACTGGGAGAGCGTAACACGTGCTGAGGTTCACACTATCTCCCCCAGATCCCCTCCCTGCTGTACAAGTGCCCCAACCAACCAGTAGGAGTCGCTAATGCAAGGATCAGGACTCATACCCTCACCGGCTTCCCACCCGCGAACGTCTGACCAAGCCGGAAGTACCACTGCCGGGGATTGAGCCCGAGGTGCGTTCAAGTTCAGCGAACAGAGGCGAATGTTCATGGCGAACATATTTTCTTTGAACAGTTCAATTTGAACGACTTTTTACAAACATTCCAAATTGTTTGCATTAAACATAAACAGACATGGCGACGAGAGCGTTTGCAGCTACTCACAGCCACTTCTGTGATCATCGATGATAAGAAAACAATAGCTAGCTAGCGAACAATAATAACATTGGTCAGCGTTAGCAATAACATAATTGAAAAAACTGATCACACTTAACGACATCTTCAATTGAAATACCAATCTGGGAACATTTCCCTCAGTCCAGTGTCCATTTTTGTTCGCCGCAAACTACCTTTTCAGACCGTTCGATTATGTTTGCAAACATTCACGGCGAACACAAAGCTAACAGAAAAAAGTTTGAAATAGTTTGCAAACGTTTGCAAACGTTCGCCTTGTTCGCTGAACTTGAACGCACCTCCGGTCTCTGCGGTGGTAGTCGAGTGCTTTTACTTCTACACTACCCAGACAGCCCCCGAGCAAAAGGTGTCCTTTTACACAAGATTTAATCCAGTCAAAGTCTCTGGAGATGTTACTCAGCGTAACGCCACATCACTTTTAATCAGGTTCAAGGCTCTGGGCTCGTCTCCATTTCAGTTGAGTTCATTTTTGCAAAAATCAGCATTTTTTCAGTCAATGAACTGAACTTGATTTTTTGCATGAATTGAAATCTGTCCAAACTCTGCTGTCATTGCCTTTAGTTCGCATAGTCTTTCTTTACATTTTATGCTTTTAGCAGATGCTCTTATCCAGAGCAAGGTAGGTTACGTTCTTTACACACAGTCCATTCATACAGCTAGATGTTCAGGCGTTCAGGTTCATTACGCTGCTCAAGGGTACAATGGCAGTGACCCACCTGGGAATCACACCTACAACCTGGGAGTTTACACTGCTACCCTGAAAAGGTTGTCCTCCTCCAGTTCTCTCATTTTGGTTTCCAAATCATGCTTCAAACCAGAGAAAAATGGCAGCGCAAAGGAGTTGTTGGTGAAAATGTAATTCCCAGCAGTAAGAGTGAGGGTCGTATCAGGGCATGTTTCCTTTGTCCCACTTTATTGGGACGCTCAGCAAAGTCTGTCATAACGTCCTTAAGGAGTGTGTCTGGTTAATTAGACAGTGTCTTTACCATCAGAGCAAAGGTAGTTTTTCTGAGTTCTTATGCTCAAAAAGACATCTATGGCAACCCACGGGCCTTGCCTGGAACAAGATTGGTAGATGATTTTGGGCACCCAAACATCTGATTGGCTCATTATATTTGAGCTGTCAATCAAACATAGATAGATAAACCATTTACTACACCTTTTAATATTTAAATGTACTAAATCAGGTTCCCCATTTTTTCTCTCAAAGGGGGTGATCCTGGTGCGTAATCGATCAGGCAGTGAGTTTAATGCAGAAGAGGAAGGGGACGTGCACTTCAGTATGATTTGGTTGACCAGAAAGGTTGATTATGAACGTGACACATCTCGTGGTCAGGAGGCCGGAGTCCACAAAGGTCCTGCGTATCATTACAGGATAAGAAAGTGGAATTTGGCAGGCCAGGAGTGATATTTCGGTTGGTAACATTTTTCCAGATGGTCTGTATAGGATGGCAGTGCCAGATTTCATGTAAATGATTATCAGGAATATTTAGGGAACATTGAGAACAAGTGTCAGATTTGGAGAAACCCATTTGGTACATTTTTGTAATGTATGTTTCTGTGTAATAATTTAATGCAGGTTAATGTTGTTAGTCATGGAGAATGTGTTTTTACAGACATTGGTCCAAAAGTCAGAATTTAGGAGTGAAACACAGGTATCTTTCCTCTTTTTTAATTGGGAGAGGAGGGCATTCGGTCCGCCAGAGAGGCGGATTGGTCTCGGCTGCGCCGGCTGGTGGAGAGAGCACACGCACCTGGGCTGCGTTAGCTAATCAGCCCAGGGGCTTAAAAGTGTGCTGCTCTCCACATTTTGCGGCTGAGACCGGGAGCTCACACCCAGAGCGCAGTTATGATTTCCGTTTCGTCTGGTTTTATTTAGAGCACTGGAAAAAGAAAGCAATCCTCAGCTGGGATGCTGGAGGAGCTGGACCTAGCCGGGAAGGCGGATCAGCTACAGAGCAGGCAAACTGAAAAGTTGCTGCTCTGTTTTACTTTCTTTTGTCCATGCTATTGGTAAATTTGCAGTTGTTTAATTTCGATCCAGGAGTTACACAGTTCAGTGTAGACCAATTAGGGGACCTCAATAGGATCTGCAGCAGCCTGGGGGGTCCCCTGGAATTGGGTTTCAGAAAGGGCAGTATGCAGGTTGCAGTTAGGCGGCTGCAGGTTCACGTCCAGGGCATTCTGCTATACCCTTATGTTTGGCACATACAGCTTTATCTTCTAATTGGCGCAGAGCAGTGGTAACCTAAATGCAAGTGTTTTTGCTAGTTTCAGACCGATACAGTTGTCATTTTACCGCCCAGCACCCACACCGTTTAAATACCAAACAAACTGGCACCCGTGTTGGTGTTAAGATGAGGTATGGTGAGGCGCATTGTTGGCGTATTGCTATTTTCAGGCAGCGGAAAGCGTTTGCGCTAAAATCAACAAACACCTGGTCTTAAGTCATCAGCTGCTCTTATTATCTGAATTGTGTTTATTGAGAATGGCGAGAGTCCAGTCTCCAGCTTTTTTGAAGAATGTTTATTCTCGGCGCCTGCTTGTAAAGTAAAATGGTAGAGGCAAATCCAGCAGGTAATGCTCTCATTAAAAAGTTAAGCTGACACGCTTTCTCACATGAAGGAAGAACAGAGAACTGAGAGCTGATGCCTGTCCACACGGAGGCCATGCATCCACATGCATACATTACAATTTTTATTTGGAAAAGTAAAAAAGTACATCCAGAAATATAGTGCATGAATGCAGTCCCCTTGTGACCAACACATACCTGCATGAAAAGTGAAACCGTAGAGGCAAGTCCAGCAGGCGATGCTCCCATTAAAACGTTAAACTGAGATGCCTGCAGGACAGCAATGGCACCCTCCCAGCTTTCCATGTTCACATGTCAACAGTGAGCGTATTTGCAGGCAGAACTTGCGAATTTGAGAACAGATAAATACTTTGAACTTTAAAAACTCGTTCTTGCATTGAATATTTAGCAACAGGATTGCAATTGTATGCTGTAAACTTAGCAAAGACATGCTACCAACAATGGAAAACGTGATTTTTATATGTAGGAATAGAAGGGGCAGAGGAAAATGTTGCCCTCTCACATTAAGGGAGTGCAAGTGAGAGCTAACAAACTAAAGCAGGAGCCTCACAAACTAAATGGAACAGTCCGGAAAAAAACGCTTTTCTTATCCCGCATAGTTATCAATAAAAACAGATAGCTAGCATATTGCATTTCAGGAGGAAATAAAACTGACAGAATAAGGACAAAATAAATATAAATATAAAAAGAAAGAATAAATACGAAAGTGTACAGATCCCCCCATAAAGTGACACCTTCTCTAGCTCTCTGTGAGCTCCTTCAGAATAAAAGCCTAAATTAATTTTTTGAGTATGTATGTGAAAAGAGGATGTGGTGCAATTCTAATGAGAATAATGACGGTGCTACTCCTTCATAGGTGGATGCGTAACTCACATACACCCTCCAGTCTTTTACATACACAGGGACGCGGAGGACGGAGTGTGGCACAGTGGGTAAGGAACTGCGCTTGTAACCGAAAGGTCGCAGGTTCGAATCCCGGGTAAGGACACTGCCGTTGTACCCTTGAGCAAGGTACTTAACCTGCATTGCTTCAGTATATATCCTGCTGTATAAATGGATACAATGTAAAGTGCTATGTAAAAGTTGTGTAAGTCGCTCTGGATAAGAGCGTCTGCTAAATGCCTATAATGTAATGTAATGTAATATATGCATACAAATATCAAGATGACAACATGAAAGGTTATTGTTGCGTATATCAAAAAATATGCAATAAAAATTACAGCATGTCATAACGGATGGTAATATTGATGCTAATTAGACAGTCACAGTAATGACACATAAAACCGCCCATTAATCTGATCAGAGTGATGGAGATCGAGGTTGAGGGCGCTCAGGTTGACCGAATGCCCCCATGCAGATGTCTTCCCCTTCCCAGAGTTCCTCTGTGCTGGGGAGGCTGCTAGCCCTGCAGGCACTCCTCGCGGTAAGCGCTGCCCGAGCTGCAGATGCCTGGTCTCGCCCCAGTCTGCTCACAGCACCAGGGAGCTCAGCGTTTAGCAGCAGACACACAAAGGAGAGCAGCCGGCTGAATTCATTCTTTATATATTTTTTTACATTAGATTAACTGTGTAGGTGGTGCGAATTGCAGGATGGGGACGAGGGGAGGAGAGAGCGAGGGAGGGGAGGAAGGTGGAAACTCCCAGCATGCTTTTAGATCCATCATGTTGCCAGATTCATGGGGGCTTGCTGAATTGTGAAACGAATCCAGGGACCCATGGCCTGAGTATGAGTTCATCCGAGATGTTGTACTAAGGTCAACCACCAGCAGCTGTTTGGGGAAAAAACTATTTTCAGCTGTAATAAGCAGCTGGAAGTCAATACATATTCACATTTAGCCTCATTCGTAAATAACTGTATACAAATTCATACTGTTATTTACAAACTGTATTCAACTGTATTCATTTCATGTGTTCCAAAAATTAAATGCAGAAGGAACCTGTTGCGCTTCTCGTTTTTAAATGGAGGCATTCTCTTTGTTCTCTGTTAAATGTTTTACACTACGTGAGGCAAAAGTAACGCTTCTGTAAGCTTTCTGTTTTAGAAGGTGCTGGATTTAGCCCGCAGGAAAAGCGGGTTTGTTTTATAACCTGATAACAGTCCCAGTGGATGTGTGCACAGTCGTAAACCTAGACTGCAAGTAGCTCCTGAAATACACCAAATCCATATCCATTATATACTCATAAAACATCCATTATATACACATAAAACATGACAACAGACCCGGCTAATCTTTTATAGCATGCTTCAGTGGCCTTATTGTCTTGCAGTTGTGACTGAAAGGATGGTCTATGGTCTCTTGTCAGGAATTAATTGGTCGCGGTCAGGCTGGCTGGACTGGGCACTAAACGCGCAGGTCGCTAAAGCTGTTAGCGTGGAAGGGCCCAGCCTGCCTGCCCTGGTTACATCAGCGATAATGAGAGCTACATGGAGCAGTGGATGCATGCACTGACTGATATAGATGTGGATTTTCAGACGGGATGGTCCTCTCATCTGTGGTCAAAGGTATGTGGTCAACAGCAATGAAGCAATTTGATGACTGCGGGCTATTTTTAAGCACAGTATACAGTGTGCAATCATATTACTAAGCTACAAGCCATTTTTATCAATAAGAATCTATAGAGCTAGATTTGTGTAGAAATGTATGTTGTGTACTGGGGTTAAATATAAATTACATTTTAATTCAGTAAATTCAAGAAATGAATTGAAATTCAATGAATTAATTGGAAACTGTTCCTGAATTGAATTTATATTTAGAATTTGCCCCAACCCTGTTATGCACCTTTCCCAATGGTACAACAGCCAGATGTCACAGCCAGGAGTAGAACCAGCAGCAAACGATGATTTACAAGCTACTCTACACTTCCACCATAGCGCTGAAAACCAGGGTGGCTTCTGGGAATTATAGTTCCAAGCAGAATATAGTGAGCACAGACATGGTAGGCTTGCCACACTTTCCCAGTCTACACATCAATATTAACAGTATTCTTATGCTGTCGTTTGAAGATAATCTTAAATATTATCTATCTATTATACTTTTACATTTGTTTATGTATCTGCCATATATTTATGAGCACAGTACACAGTACAGTTGCTTTAAATAAAAAACCAAGGTATCACAGTTTTTTAGTATAATGGGTGAGGAGCTGGCCTTGTATTAAGGTCACAGGTTTGATTCCCAGGTAGGGCGCTGCCGTTGTACCCTTGAACAAGGTACTTAACATGCATTGCATCAGTATATATCCAGCTGTATAAATAGATGCAATTTATATGTAAAAAATGATGTAAGTCATTCTGAATAAGATGTCCGTGTTTCTGATTTCAAATCAGTGCTTCAAGTACTACAAGTACTTCAGCTCTCTGTAGAATCTGGTGCATTATTGCTCTTCGTCTGGAGAATTGGGGGCACAGATCCATTAAGGTACATTGCCTCCAGCGGTGGTAGCTGGACTTCATCAGGGGTTAAGCCCAGGCACTCTGGGGGCATCCTCCCTCGGGAGGGAATTCGGACGGTTTTCCTGAATGTTTTTTTTTATTTTAGTTTTTTTTTTTTATGTGAGGATCTACACTCCAACAAAGCCTGCAAAAATTCTACACACTTAACTGACAATGTCATGACCTGGTAATCCATAGGCAATAACAGTGCTCACCATGACCTGGTAATCCATAGGTCATAACCGTGCTCACCATGACCTGGTAATCCATAGGTAATAACCATGCTCACCGTGACCTGGTAATCCATAGATAATAACCATGCTCACCATGACCTGGTAATCCATAGGCAATAACCGTGCTCACCATGACCTGGTAATCCATAGGTCATAACCGTGCTCACCATCGTGCTCACCATGACCTGGTAATCCATAGGTCATAACCGTGCTCACCATGACCTGGTAATCCATAGGTCATAACCGTGCTCACCATCGTGCTCACCATGACCTGGTAATCCATAGGTCATAACCGTGCTCACCGTGACCTGGTAATCCATAGGTAATAACCATGCTCACCATGACCTGGTAATCCATAGGTCATAACCGTGCTCACCGTGACCTGGTAATCCATAGGTAATAACCATGCTCACCATGACCTGGTAATCCATAGGTCATAACCGTGCTCACCACGCTCTAGTGGTCCATAGGTTGTATGGTCATGACCATGCCTGCTATAAAACTGTTAATATACAAGTATGTTAGACTGCAGACTTTGATTTTGACAAAAATGTTCCCTTTTCACAAATGAAGATTTCTGACTCTAAAGGATTGGAGAACAGCTCACAGGTATAATTCCCAGTTAGCTTTCAACTGGAAACAACCCATCTGGCTGGAACAGGGAATTGTGTGGTTGTGTGGTTTTTGTAGGCAGAAACTGTTTGAATCCTTCAGAAAGCAGTAGCTGATTCTGTATGAGCACATTTGTAACCAGCCAACATTAACCATTAAACAGCCAATATTAACCAATAAACAGCCAACATTAAGCATTCAGCAGCCAACATTAAGTATTAAACAGCCAATATTAACCATTAAACAGCTAACATTAAGGATTCAGCAGCCAACATTAAGCATTGAAAACCCAACATTATCCATTAAACAGCCAATTTTAAGCAGTAAAAAGTCAACATTAGCCATTAAACGCACAACATGAACCATTAAACAGCCTAGATTAACCAAGAAACAGCCAATATTAACCATTAAACAACCAACATAAGGCTGTAAACACCAAACTTTATTCGTTAAGCAGCCAAAATTAACCGCTAAACAGCCAACATTAAGCATTGAACAGGAGAAGAATCCTCCTGTGGGCACAGAGACAGAACTTGGACCAGATTAAACAGGCATACACAGTCAGAGGAATGTGTTCTATTTATGAGTCCAGTATTAAAATCACTTTTTGTCACTGTTGGTGTCAAATCAACTAGGACAGGGTAGATTTTACTCAAATAAAGGTTCCACAGGGATGACATGTACTATATTAGAACTAGTGGTTACTCTGTCAAGGTTGACTTTTACAACATTTTGTTGCGTACGCTCAAACTCCAATGAGTATCAGCACTGAACATTGTACTGTATCGGTTTTGGGAGAAAATAAAAAGTTCCCAGCAGTGAGATTGTGTCGCCGATGGCTTGTTTACTCTGCCAGGACTGACTTCTGAACAGCAGAGGCAGCCGGTGACAGAAAAAGGCCTTCCACAGCCTCGGTCTCCCAGGCGGGGCTTTGTGTGTCACACAGCGTGAGGCAGAATCCAGCAGCGTCTCTGTAAAGACTCCACTTTCCTGCTTTTTTTTTAAAATGGCAGATTTGGGCTTTGTTCGCCGGGTGAGCATTCATCATCCGAATCACAACCTTCACCCCCCTCCCGTCCTCCAATCCCGCTCGGGCCCGCCCCATCACACTTAAATATGATACCACTCTACAGCAGAGACTACCCGCCAATGGAGCTTACAAGATAGGGCACTTACAGGCTCAGGAAGGAACCACACACAGCTCCTCAAACCAAAAGCTAAATCAACTCAGGACACATTTGATACCTCTTGGACTCTATATAAACTGTTGGCTTTTATCACGCAGCAACAAATACAGCCATCCTTAGCAACTTTCCATCTTAGAATCAGGAAATGGTGATTGTTTTTCCTGTCAGACGCAGTCACTGCAAGCAGAAGAGCAGAACTGAAGCAGTCCCATTCATGTGCTCAGCGAGACTCTGTGAGACTCTATGAGAATATGAGACTCTGAGACTCTATGAGACTCTGTGAAACTCTATGAGACTCTGTGAGAATATGAGACTCTGTGAGACTCTATGGGAATATGAGACTCTGAGACTCTGTGACACTATGAGACTCTGTGAGACTCTGTGAGACTCGATAAGACTCTACGAGACTCTGTGAGACTGTATGAAACTCTGTGAGACTCTATAAGACTCTACGAGACTCTGTGAGACTGTATGAAACTCTGTGAGACTCTGTGAGACTTTATGAGACTCTGTGAGACTCTATGAGAATATGAGACTCTGTGAGACTCTATGAGACTCTGTGAGACTTGCAGTCTGTTAAATAATAATTTGTAAAAGTGACAAATCACTGGCCTTAATGAAAGGATGGAATTTCTGCCTTTCTGCCATCTCCCCCTTTTAAGCTCTGAGTTGTGTAAGATTTAACCTTCATTATGCATTGCTACATTCAGTCAGGATGGAAAAACCTGGCCAAACCGCATCATGCAGTAAAATCAAAAATGTGGACAGGCATTGCAACCAGCACAGAGATGGTTGTAATCTAATGCAGCTGATTTGGTGCAGGTAAACCAGTTTAGAGGTTAGGGATTGGGTGTACTGTAGTGTAGAGGTTTGGGATTGGGTGATTCATTATGCTGGTAAACTGTAGTGTAGAGGTTAGGGATTGGATGTGAAGTATTTAAGTGTGTGTATTTGTGCTTGTATGTGTAATGTGTTTATGTATGTTTGCGTGCGTGTGTGTGTGTGTGTGTGTGTGTAAGTGTATGTGTGTGTGTGTATGTGCATGTGTGTGTATGTGTATGCATGCGTGTGTGTGTACACGTGTGTATGTGTGCATGTGAGTGTTTGTGTATGCGTGTGTGTGTGTGTGTGTGTGTGTATGCCTGCATGCGTCAGTGTGTGTGTGAATGCATGTGTGTGTGTGTGTGTGTGTGTGTGTGTGTTGTAATGCCCATGCATTTGGGCTTCATCTTTGTTCTCACAAAGAAACTTCCAGGACAGCCTACTTACCCTGACCCAGATATTTCAATGGTGTTCTTTTCATGTCAGCCCACCACGGTGTGATAATTGTGATTTATGAGAAGAAAATGCACTATAATTCTGTGGAGCCTTCCAAGACTGTAGCCGTATATGGGATGTTTCACAACGCTGTTGCATTATGGGTAACCCGTGGTAACCTGAAGTGGCATCATCACCACCATGTAATTCTTCTGTGTCCTTACGTTGGTACACTGAGAACTACAGGAGCCCCAGGGCCACTATTCGTCTCACAGATGGATATCTACAGATCCGTGTGCTATGGCAGCAGTGTCCAATTACATGTGCTACCTGTTTAAGTAAATATATTTCATTAGAAGAAAAATTGAGGGTATTCTGCACAGTTGGGGGCAGTTCAGTTAATTTAGGAATTGGAATGAAATTAATTTCTCCTTTTTAACTGGTTCTTCTGCTTTGTACGTCTCTTTATAATGACCTCACGCGTTCTTCACTGGATGTAGCCTTTATGACCCCTAGACTATCCATGTTTTGGCAGTGAATTTTAATTAATCCAGACTGTAGCCCATAAAGATGTGTGACGTTCTTTGCGTACTGATTAGTAAATGATTACAGTTCATTAGCTGTTACAATTATACAACGCGGAAAGTCATGGTATTGAAACAACTTGTGTTTTACACTGGGTTGCTCAACTATAAAATAATTGGAATTTTCTCAGCATTTCTTAAATTTCCCTAAACATTTGTACTCGTGATTGATATAACTGAGAAAATATGTAGTCAACTTGATATTATTTAAATGTTTAGTTATTTTCTTTTCAAATCTTAGAATCCTTAATTTGCTGTTCCAGTTTTGTTCAGGTCCGAGAAGTAGCAGTCAATAGCCTGCTCAAAAATTGCTGCCTCAAATCTTAGACATGATTTTACTTGTAAATATAAACAGGGAAAAGTTATTTAATCATGAATGGAACTGAAACCTCTTCGACTATGCGTTCTGTCCTCTTAACTTTTATTTAAGGTTCAAGGTATATTCGCGTTTCACTCCCTTATAGGATCAGGCTCTCTTGTTTGAAACTTCCATGAAAAGATAAATTAAGAGAATGCCAGAATATAGATTGAATGAGTGCACACGTGCTCACTATAATTCCATACGTGCGGAACACTATAGCACTGGATTTACATCTCTTTGACGAATTTCTGATATGAGGGCTGCTTGATGTTTTCAGCGAGATCCGACGGTCTGTTTGGCACGCTGTTCGCACGGAGCTGTGGCATCAGTTGAATGTGTTTTACATCTCCTCTCATTGAATGTGTTTTATATCTCCTCTCATTTCGAGTCTCACTCGGAGTTCCACATTACAATGTGCCGTGTGACAAGTGGTTTCAAAGCGCGTCAATAAAATTGATTCTTAAGAGCCTCGCGGTTTTCGAGAGACAGGAGCTGCTGTCTTTGTCTGCATGGTAAAAAGGGGCTTGCATTACAAGGACATATTAAGAGTGCGAGATTTTGATTTTTTTCGGCAATTTTAAAATGCTTATAAAATGCTTGCGGATGTTCCCATTTTTATACACTTATTTTAATGGTAAAAAAATATTATATAAAAAATATATATTATATATAAATGGGAGAAACATATATCACTGAACCCTTAAGAAGATGGTTCACTTCCCCCACCCCCACTGTGAAAATAAAAAAAACTGTCAGGCTAAAAAACGAGAGGCTTGGTTGATAAAGGCACTCTTCACACATTGGCTATGAATAGGAATCCACACTGGCACACTAACATGGACATGAAGCTGTGGATGTGGGTGTGGGTGTGGGTGTGTATGAGTACAAAAGTGAGTATTCAGTCATTCAAGAATTCCAATGATCAGTAGGCTGGTATTTGATGAATTGGCATCGACATGGTCCACAGTGCAATGCTGCTTCAGGTCTTACGCAATAAGGTTTCCCACCTAACGTGTGAGAACGTTCCCAGAACATTGGGGGAAATTCCCAGCACATACACACATCCAGTGTCCTGGGGCCTCATTTATAAAAATGTTCTTGGATTTAAAACTTCAAGGTTATCTTAAGATAATTCTTCATGTTGTGCTTATGTTTGATGTACAAAAATTACTGAGACTTGAAAATGTCTCTTGCATTGGTTTAACTTGTTGCATCTGTGCCTTATGCATGTAACACACCTATGGATAGGTGAATACGGTCAGCCGTTTTCATTTATATAAGTTTGAATTTAAACTTTTCTTGCACTCTTCACTCGTAACATAACCAGCAAGTAATTAACTTACATCTAGTATAAACTTTACGTAGAGATAAGATCATATCCACGTCAAAGTGGGATTTTATAAGCAATTATATTGTCACTGTTTTCTGGGTAAGCCACTATTAAGATACAATTTGATACAACAATTTTGATGCAATTAAGAAACAATTTGATAATTTTATAAATGAGGCCCCTGGACATTCTTTCAGAAAGAAACCGCTTTTGATCATTATTCGGTTGTCACTCAGGTTAATAACAAATAGATTTTTTTTTAAATAATAAAAATAAACTGAATTATGGATGGGTCATTATTGTCAATTTTATCAGGAATATTTGCATCCACAAATCTGCCATTTTAATGCTTTAAGTTGGTAAGTAATCTGAGTAGCTTTGTGCATAACTTTTCTGGAACATTCTTTCTGTGCCTTTGATAGAACTTTATTTGGCAAAACAAAATGTTCTCAGACTGCATGGGGAACGTTCCCAAAGCGAACGGGCAAGTGTTTCCCAACGTTCCGGAACCGTTTTGCGTTGGCTGGATTCGGCCAGTTTTCTTTGGGCCTGTGTCTGTCGCTCACTCCATCTTCCCTGTCCTGCACAGAGGACTCATGCCTCGAACCCTGGGCGGCCAGATCACCCTGGAGAAGACGCCCAGCTACTTCGTGACCCGCGAGGCGCCCCGCCGCATCTCCAGCATGTCCCGGGACACCAAGCTGATCGTGGTGGTCCGGAACCCGGTGACCAGGGCCATCTCCGACTACACCCAGACCCTGTCCAAAAAGCCCGACATCCCCACCTTCGAGGAGCTGGCCTTCAAGAACAAGAGTCTGGGCCAGGTGGACACCACCTGGAACGCCATCCGGATCGGGATCTACGCCCTGCACCTGGAGACCTGGCTGCAGTACTTCCCCCTGGCCCAGATGCACTTCGTCAGCGGCGAGAGGCTCATCACGGACCCCGCCGGCGAGCTGGGCCGCGTGCAGGACTTCCTGGGCCTCAAGCGCATCGTCACCGACAAGCACTTCTACTTCAACAAGACCAAGGGGTTCCCCTGCCTGAAGAAGCCTGAGGACAGCAGCGCCCCCCGCTGCCTGGGCAAGTCCAAGGGCAGGACTCACGTGCAGATCGACCGGGACGTCATCGAGCAGCTGCGCGACTTCTACAGGCCTTTCAATGTCAGGTTCTATGAGACCGTGGGACAGGACTTCAGGTGGGACTGAGGCCAGCAGGTAGGAGAGGGGGGGGGGGGGGGTTGGGGGTTAAGGTTGGGGGTTGAGGGGGGGTGGTGATTCTGCCACGTCCTGGAGCTTAGAATGACAAATCTCATGAAATCTCACGTCTTCCTGTACCGCCGGGACCTCTTGAGTCCTTTCTGCGCGGTGAGCGGTGGTCTCTTGGCGGAGACGAATCGGCTGCAGTGGTAAGGTCACGCAGAGGTCAACAGGTGGCTGCCTCTACTCCAGATAAAAACATCCAGATGTCTGTGAGAGTAATGAAACGATGCCATGATGATAAACACAACCATGCAGTACTGTATTTCTTTAGAGAATCATCTCGGGAAAAAAAAACAGGTGTGGAATATTCCAGAGCTTTAGGTGCATTCAGGTCCACTGGCTTTACCTTCTCAATGTCATGAAGGAGAGAGTTGCCCTTGCACTTTCCTCATTTTGGTTAATGTCAGTTTCAGTTGGTGCCACAGCGTCGCAGAGATGCTTTAGGCCACATTCAGCCTCAAGGTTCATTCTCTTTAACCGCTTTTCATTTAATCTGCCATTATTTATATTTATAATTTTTAATTGACGCCTGCTGTTGCTATTATAAATGCACTTTGCACTGCATATTTATGACTCTAACTGCTGGATCACAGGTCTGAAGCCTGTCAGATGTACAGATATACTTTAAACCGGTGAGCATATATTCCGTCTGTAAGCTGAGGTATGTTGAAATGCTTTAAGTCCTCATGGAACTGGTGTTGTGCTGTATGCTTGACACGTGTCATACTGTAGGCTAACTATTTTTTCTTTGAATAAAGCACAGTTTTATGCAATATAGACAAGGAGTGTTTGTTGAATACAGAATTGCTTTCAGTTGTCATATGCTGTGCCAACCCAAGTTTGATTTTTTTTGTCCCCTTTGTAGATGTTTTTTTTCTGCCTCTTTCCACATTAAAAATTGTCTCAAATGGCCAAAAACTGCCAAAGAAACCAACACATTCAAAATACTACAAAGCACAGAAAAGATCAATGGGAAACCTTATTCCCTAAGACAGTGGCAACTAATTACACGTACTCATTAAATATTTTTGAGGGCTGTGCTGTATGGAAACAGACATTTGAATGAGAAAACGTGTTTTATCATACATATCTGCATTGAAAGGTTTATGACTTCAGATGAGTCATAAACCCTTCCATTAATGCTTGTATGTGTGAGGGGAATGGGTAGTGTTCGGAGGTTCAAAAGCACACTGACAAGGGTAACACCAAGCTACTACAAGTAGCCCCTAAATCCCGAAGGACTAAACAGAGGGAAGGAAAAAGAAGACAAAGAAAATAATAGTAGCGAAGCCTATCTCTGACAAACGCTAAGCCAAGAACCCAAACACTGGTAGGCTACTTAAATAATAAAGGTCCCCGAAGTTCCAACGGGAAACCCTTAGACTTAGGGTAAAACGAGAATACAGCTGAGTGACAAACACTCAGCTAAAATAAATAATCTGAGTGCAACTCAGAAAAACCCGAAAAAAATACAAAACCAGGACAACGTCCCAAATACCCCGGCTCGCAGAGCTGCGAAATAATACAAAACTTTTTCTTTTTTTAATAGAGCGCTAAACTGCGTCTAACACCAACACTGAATGTACCGGACAAGCAACCTAACAAATATAGCTCACACAGAGCACTTGTCCCACCGTCCTATTACCTGGCTCTGGTCTTTCTGATAGTGACACAGACGCGACGAACCCCGTCACGTTACAGGTTAAATAGGCGGCGAACAGGTCAGCCCAATTAGGACTCAGGGTGCTCCCCTGGTGGCCACACCCAGCCACTGCACCCTGAAACCATGACAGTATGAAGTTGAAATAGTTTCTTATCAGTAGTACCCAACCCTGTTCCATCCTGGAGATTAGGCCCTGTAGGTTTTCATTTCATTCCTAATTTAGCACACCTGATTCTGCTAATCAGCAGCTCAATGCAGATCTCTCGCTGTTGAATGAGATGTGCTTTGTCACGGTGGGAGTGAAAACCTACAGACGGTAGATCTCCAGGAACAGGGTTGGTTACCACTGCTCTAAATTGTTCAGCACCCAAACAACATGCCTTTTTTCTTCATAAACACACTTCAGCTAGTTCATCCACACTGTGGTCAACAAATAATTGGTGATGCTTTAAATTTTTTACCAGATATCTTGACTGAACATATGCATTAGCCAAATCTCTTTGGTCCCTTCCCAGCATGCCTGCTGTTTCTGGGGAGCTCCAGAAGAGACTCAGCTGGAAATCCCTGCAGAGGAATCTCATTCATTTCATAAGTATATTCAGAGTATATGCATCTCATATGCGCCCCCCCCCCCCCAACACTCACACATCTCACTCTGAATCTCAAACCACAGGGCAGAACAAACACGCCCTTCCCATGAGCCTCAGCGGTCCCAAAGGCTAGCCATCTGGTATTGATTTGCTCTGATCATTGGCAGTGGCAACAATGCGATTACTTAGCGCCGGTCAGCTTAACCTTCAAATGGTAACAGCAGGAAGCAGGTCAGCTGCACAGCAGTAAATGCCATGAACTTCAAAGGACCCTGGGGTAACATACACCCCAAGCTTTACTCACAATGTCAAACAACGCTTCTTTGTATCCGGATAACATGTGTAAACCTTCTCCGTGGCAAAAATAGCGTCTGTGAAGCGCTAGCCCTTAAAATGGCTATATCCTTAGATTCTGCGTGTAGCACTTTTCTCAAATAGTTTGGATTGGGGAGATTCTTCGCGGCTACATCATGACACCAGCGCCTCACCTGGCACAGAGCTGCACCCCTGAGGGTACAGAGCCCCTGGTTGTCGACCCATAATTCTCCACTGGTGAGGTTCCAAATTTGTGAACTTACCCTGAGTTCCCCTCTCTAAATGAAAATGTCAAATGCTTCCCCATATTGTCATGCTGAGGGCTACATAATATGGAACAAGAAGACTAAGGAATCACCAGAAAACTACCTCCCTGTAATGACCAAGGGATCATCAGAAAAATACCACCCTGTAAGACTAAGGGATCATCAGAAAACTACCTCCCTGTAAGACTAAGAGATCATCAAAAAACTACCTGCCTGCAAGACTAAGGGATCATCAGAAAACTACCACCCTGTGAAGACCAAGGGATCATCAGAAAACTACCACCCTGTAAGACTAAGGGATCATCAGAAAAGTACCACTCTGTAAGACTAAGGAATCACCACAAACCTACCTACCTGTAAGACTAAGAGATCAAAGGGGCGACATAGCTCAGGAGGTAAGACCGATTGTCTGGCAGTCGGAGGGTTGCCGGTTCAAACCCCACCCTGGGCATGTCGAAGTGTCCTTGGGCAAGACACCTAACCCCTAACTGCTCTGGCGAATGAGAGGCATCAATTGTAAAGCGCTTTGGATAAAAGCGCTATATAAATGCAGTCCATTTACCATTTACCATCATCAAAAAACTACCTGCCTGAAAGACCAACCCTGTTCCTGGAGATCTACTGTCCTGTAGGTTTTCACGCCAACCCTAACGAAGTGTGCCTGATTCATGAGATCTTGTTGAGCTGCTAATTGGTGGAATGGTTTAAATGAAGACCTACAGGACAGTAGATCTCCAGGAACAAGGCAGCCCTGGACTCAGGCGTCATCAGAAAACTGCCAGTAAGATTAAAGGACCATCAGAAAACAAACCCCCTGTAACACTCATCCCGAACAAGCACATTCTGAAATACAGCGAAATGCATGGCAGAACCATTCATTAAAAATTACAGTAAGTACATAATCACATTCTGCTTTATGTACCATCCATTTGTAGCTGCTTCCCCTATGGAATTTCCTTCATGTGCCAAGATTATATTACACAAAGCTTTTAATTTATTGATTAAAGCATGATGCGTTCTGAAAAGGAGGTTAGCGCAGTCCCAGAGCGACTGCAGTCTACTGATATGCTAATACCTTCTCTGAATTATACAACAAGAATATGAGAAAGGGCTAGCACACTGCTCCACTAGCAACAGTTCAGAATTTTCACTGATAATCCTCTGAAACTGCTCGTTGCTTAGGACCCGGTACACTGTTCAACATTCTCATTGGGAAGGTAAGTACAGAGGCCCAGGTAGATAACCGCCTGGTGTATAAACCCATTCCCAAACCTCATTCCCAAACCCCATTCCAAAACCCCATTCACAAACCCCATTCCAAAACTCCAATCCAAAACCCCCTTCCAAAACTTAATTACAAACCCCATTCCAAAACCCCATTCCAAAACTCCATTCCAAACCCCATTCCCAAACCCCATTCCAAAACTCCATTCCAAACCCCATTCCCAAACCTCATTCCCAAACCCTGTTCTCAAACCCCATTCCAAAACCCCATTCCAAAACTCCAATCCAAAACCCCCTTCCAAAACTTCATTACAAACCCCATTCCAAAACTCCATTCCAAACCCAATTCCCAAACCCCATTCCAAAACTCCATTCCAAACCCAATTCCCAAACCCCATTCCAAAACTCCATTCCAAACCCAATTCCCAAACCCCATTCTGTTTTCTATGTTTATTTCCCCTTTATTTAGCCAGAGTGATACACAGCATCCTTTAAAGGGGAATTGGGCCAGCAGGCCAGCTCAATATTCTGAATTCCCAGTTTTATTTTTCCTCCATTGCTCAGTTCTTCCTCTCGGCACCAGGAATTTAACCAAGGATTCAGAGCAGGTATTATAACAGAGACTCAAAGGTTTTATCATTCAAAGATACCGAGGTAAAGACCCACATACAGTATAGCTTTGTACATGAAAGCATAAAGATTTTTTGGTCAGTCTCACCAAGGAAGAAAACCCCAACACATACAGTAGGCAGTGATGGGTTAGGGGGTTTCACTCAATACAAAGACTACAAGAAAGACAAGAATTATGCTGCATTGTACATATAAATTAAGAAAATCAAGTACAGGATGAAAAGTTGTAGACACTATTTTTTTTCTTTCAATAAAGGGAAAACTATTTTGGCCATTTTGTCAATGTGAACTTCAAAAATCTGATTTTTATCAAGCCAAATTGGTTGAAGTGAGCAAATTCATGCTATGATTGGTCCGAGAAATTTCAGTGTTAGCAAAACTATGTCTTAAAATGTGATTGGCTGGAGTACAGTGGAAAAAACCTATTTGTGAATAAATCTAAACATCTTGCTGTGAGGAATGTCTCAAAAATCTACAGATGAACGCAAGTGATTCCAGGCATGCTAGGTGGTGCATGAACACACAAGGAGTCATTGTCAAATGCAAGCCCATACACTGGCAAATATTATCCCCAATAAATAACTTACCAAGAAATTAAAATATATTTGTTACATTTGTCTGTTTAGGTGAAATTTGTTTGTGAGTCCAAAAGCATATTTACTAACCAACTATTTTTGTTTGTAAGACAAAATTATTTGTGAATCACATTGTATTTGTGTAAGGTTCACATTATTTATTTAATGTTTTATGAGACAATAATAACCCCATACAACTGGGATGTCATCTGGAGTATGTATTTGATTTGATTATGAGAGTGGCATGTCATAACTTTAGATCTGATTGCATTTAAAACAAGCTTCAAATTATAAAAAAAGACTGAACAATCCTAAAAGATGGAAAGTTTTCCATGGCAATCTCAAAGGTATCAGCACTTGAGTCATCCACATTCAAAAGCATCTTGACATTTCGCACTCCACCAGCCAAATTTTATTCTTTTTATTATGAATGAATAAAATTTCAGGACCCAGAATATAACCCAGTGGAAGATTTAGCTGTGTCTCAGTTCGTGGAGTCGTAGACACAGCATTGTCCATTTAAAAACAGAAAGTTTCAGTGTCTTCCTCTCATTGTCTGTAGATGCAGACCGGCTCAGCACTGCTGCAAGGCCTTCGCATTACTCTCTGAATGCCGCTGTCTCGTTTCTGTCTGTGTTATCAGACCAGGTGCAGATGCAAGGACACACGGCAACAACCCACAGGCTCTCGCTTCTCAGCCGCGCCTTCATTGATCACATGCCTGAAGATGAACAAGACTCAAACAGAGCTTTAATGACATTGCTATTCTACAGGAAAGGAGCAGAGTGCATCGATTTCAGTGAGGTAAAGGAAAGTGATGAAGCGCTGGCCAGATATTAAAGACCCTGAATCAGCCGCAACCAGTGCAGTCTAATCATATTAACAGAGCAGTTTAATCAGATTATCAGAGCAGTTTAATCAGATTAACAGAGCAGGCTAATCAGATTAACAGAGCAGTTTAATCAGATTAACAGAGCAGTTTAATCAGATGATCAGAGCAGTCCAATCAGATTGACAGAGCAGTTTAATCAGATGATCAGAGCAGTCTAATCAGATTATAAGAGAAGTTTAATCAGATGATCAGAGCAGTCTAATCAGATGATCAGAGCAGTCTAATCAGATGATCAGAGCAGTTTAATCAGATTAACAGAGCAGTTTAATCAGATGATCAGAGCAGTTTAATCAGATTAACAGAGCAGTCCAATCAGATGATCAGAGCAGTTTAATCAGATTAACAGTGCAGTTTAGTCAGATTAACAGAGCAGTTTAATCAGATTAACAGAGCAGTTTAATCAGATTAACTGAGAAATTTAGTCAGATTAACAGAGCAGTTTAATCAGATTATCAGGGCAGTTTAATCAGATTAACAGAGCAGTTTAATCAGATTAACAGAGCAGTTTAATGGTATTAACAGAGCAGTCTAATCAGATGAAAGACTGCAATATGCTCTTGTTCCAAGATGAACCTACTCATCCTCCATATACCTCTATAGTCTCAGGTGCTTTCCCTGAATTATTTATGTTGCACAAGTATAAACTGTATCCATGGAGATTCTGATATGTACCTAGCATTGTATATATGGAGATTCTGATATACACCCAGAACTGTATCCATGGAGATTCTCACAAGTGCACAGAACTGTATCCATGGAGGTTCTGAAATGGAGTAAGAAAGTAAGTTTTCCCCTCCCTCTTTGAAATCCACTCATGTACTTCCCCATTCCCACTGGGGAATGTGCATAGTCTTAAAGGGAATGACACGTCAACCAGGTTGTCTCCATTTCACTGTTGATGTGCCATTTAGAAAAGCAATGAAATAAGGACATGAATGAACAACAGACAAACGTGACATTTTAGACAAGCTAAAGCTAAAACAGGAAGTCACTATTCCTACCAGTCAGAGCCAGTGAAGCTTCCATATTGACTGATGAAACACAGTCTCAAGTTAGCTGTACCTCCGCTGTAGCAGGCGGCCCTCAGAGAGCCCTAGCTAATCTCTTTCCTTAACACACTGAGGAGAATAAGACAGACTCAATTAAACATCTTGCTGAACTGCTCTATTTAAAGCAACGCTCCCTTCGTCCCAGCCTTCCTGTTGTTGCCATGGCCTTTCAGCTTTTATTTTTGTTGATAATTCCTGCTGACTAGCTTCTGCAGAGGTAGTTTTCAGAACTGAAACTAATCTAGAACTAGGCTGCACCTTACAGGCACCATGTCTGAAGACAGACTGTTGAGGTTGCCAGCAGCAAGCTGGACCTACGAGCCCTGCTTCAAACATTTGCACAAAGAAATGCTAGGTGGCTAACTTAGTCTCTTAGGCTACCAGTGACTAAAACAGGACAGGACAGGGCTACAGGAGTCTCTCCAGTGGGAGTAGATTGATTTAATTTATTTTGCTGTATATGCCTTGGTTGTACCAAAGACCAAAAATGACTGAATTTATCCTATACCCATACTTTGTTCTGGTGTATAATGTGCGATATTGACTGATGAAACGATCACTGTTGGTGCTGAAATAATGAAACGACTACGTATATGAAATGGCTGCCTAGCAGAAAAGCTGTGTATGTATGTATAGTGTAAATCTTCTGGCTGCAAATGTCGTAGCCTGAATCTGGTTAGCTGGAGCAATGGAAAATAATTGACCCAGAATTCTCTGTGGGTGAGTTTCAAAGAGAGACAAGTAAAGGTCACATTGTGAATATATGTTTTCATAAGAGAATAATAAAATGCTTACATGCAAAATTTTAGGGATTTTGGACTGGGGTGGTATGTGGCCACTCATTGTAATTGGGGTATTACTGGAATAAATTCAGGCCTTGGCAAGACTAATTAGATTTTAAAATGGTGAAATGAGTAGATGAAAACCCCCCCCCTCAAAACTCAATCCCTCAAAAGTCAAACGCAGTTTCAACAGCACATTATGATGATAGCCACCCAATTCCAGGAAAGACATTCCCACGAGGAGGAGAAATTGTGCTTATCATTTAACTGCAAACTGCCAGTGTCTGAGGCTTATTTTTGTAAAAATGAAACATTCATTCAATATGAATATGACCGGAATTGCTGCTAGAAAATACTAACCAATAAAATGATGGAGAAAACAAATAAGGTGCTATTCATGCATTGCAAAAAGTGCAATAAAACTTGTTCAAATGAAAATAGCAAAGGAATATATGTAGTCCTGTTGACTTTATTGTAAGCAAATGGTTGATTTTTTCCTGTAACAATTACCTGATATTTTTACGATGTGGGGGGGGGGGTGGTTAGTATCGCAGGGAGGCACTGTTGAAGTCTGTATCTGTGTGTGTGCCTGTGCCAAATCAAAACAAAATCAAATCTAAACTTATTTATATAGCACATTTCACAAACTACACAATATGCTTCACAGACAACCCTGGCCTAAACCCCCACAGGAGCAAGCCTAAAGCAACAGCGGCAAGGAAAAAATTCCCTGTGGCAGATGGGAAGAAACCTCGGAAGGAACCAGGCTCAAGGGGGGGGGGGGCATCTTCCTCTGGTCGGCTCAGGGTGTGGCTTAGTGACCAACATGGTCAGTCAATCAATGTTCACGTTGGTCAAATTAGTGGCAGCTAAATGGCAATCTTGAGGGTAGATGATGGGCGAGCCCGGGTGGCAATGGCGGGGAGAGGCACGTGGCAACGGACGTGGGCAGGGTGGAGGTGGCGACGAAAGAGGGGCCAGACCGCGGCGGTGGGGGAGTCCAGATGACAGCACTCTCGGGATTTGGGGCAAAAACCCCGCTGGCAGCGTGGGGAAAAAAGTTGAAATGTCCATTAGCGAATGTGCAATAGAACAGACGCTTGGGTAAAGTGACAGTGGTATGAACTAGGGATTACAAAGTGACCCCGCCAGGAATAGTCCGTGGATGCAAAGCTACTAAAACAGGGATTGAGAGCCCCTGAGGGGGGGGGGGACAACCATACCCGCCAATCAAGAGCCAGCCCATGTGAAGTGGGGTCACAGCTGATTGACAGGTGACAGTAAGGAAATGATTGCCACCCCACAATACTCTATGGCTACAGGCTTATCCCACCCTGTTTCCAGACCATAACTTATTACAAGCCTGAGCATAAAGGTGCGTTTTTCATCTAGATTTAAATATTGAGACTGTGTCTGACTCCCTTATACATTTTGGAAGTGACTTCCACAGTAGTGGGGCCCTGTAGGAGGGAACGCTACCACCTTTTAGGTTTTTAGTAATTCTTGGGACTACCAAGTAGCCTGCGTCTTGAGAACAGAGTGACCTTGTGGGCTTGTAAAATAGGAGCAGGTTGGTTATGTACACTGGTGCACGTCCATGCATAGCTCTAAAGGTCAGGAAAAACCTTGAAATCTATCCTATGCTTAATGGGTAGCCAGTGAAGCGACGCTAGCATTGAGGTAATGTGCTCATACTTCTTAGTTTTGGTCAAGAAACGATCAGCTGCATTCTGCACAGGCTAGAGATTCTTTAATGAGGTATTAGGGCAGCCAGATAGCAGGGCATTATAGTAATATAGCCTAGACGTAACAAAAGCGTGGATCAATTTCTCTGCATCCCCCACTGACAGGAAGTGCCTGATTTTAACTGTGTTACATACCTGAAAAAAAGAAACTCTGGATATGTTTTTTATGTGCGTGTCAAAGGATAAATCAGGATCAATGTTAGCACCAAGCTCTTTCGCAACCATATTTGGTTCAGCCATACAACCATCACAGTTAAGAGTGTGTGTGTGTGTGTACCTGCGTGCATGTGCATGTGTGTGTGTGTGTGTGTGTGCGTGCATGTGTGTCTGTTTGTGTATGTGTGTGTGTGCCTGCATGTGTGTCTGTGTGTGTGTGTGTGTGTGCCTGCATGTGTGTCTGTGTGCCTGCATGTGTGTGTGTGTGTGTGTATGTGTGTGTGTGTGTGTGAGAGCATTCCATGTGCTGACACACCCGGTTGCATGGTCGACTGCCGCCCCCCGGGCTTGTGGGGAAGTTGGCGAGATGAGGCTGGTGTAGCTGCTGCTGGTAAACTGCAGCCTGTCCTCCAATGAGCCGGAGCTCTGTGTGAAGGTCCTCTGATCCTCCAGAGTCACCCTTCTGCCATCACAACCTGCTAACGTCAGGAATAGCGCCCCCTACGGGACACCGATCTCCTTTCACAAGAGTCTGCAGATCCCACCATGAGTTATGGCTCCAACGGACTCACCATTAATGCAATCAGCATCCAACACAGTAGACTACCAAGGGATTGCATGCATGCACGCGTGTGTGTGCAGGTGTGCAAGTTTGTGCCTGTGTGTGCACCCACCAGTATTGGTAAATCTAGCCCCTTGCACAACCCAGGTGGGTGCTACACAGGTGGTGGGTGAGGTGAGGTCCCAGTCACCACTGTAAAGCACTTTGAGCGTTCAGAAAAGTGCTATATAAATGCAATGATTCATTCATTCATTCATTCATTCATTCAACTGTGCGTACGCTCCCTGTACCGGGCACTGAAGCAACCATGGCCGCTTCCAAGAACTGAATGTTTGGCTCTTATGAAGCCTTGCTTTTATTAGCAGTACTGCTGCTACAGCAAACATCTCATTATCCCCACTGCTTTTGTCCAATTTTGTTATATTGACCCAGATGTTTGTCAGGTGAGTATTGCAACCAACAAGGACGTATCTGTAAATGAGGAAGTGAATAGATTTGTTGCTATGGTAACTATAAGCAATAATAAAGTGAACTTGTGTTGAACATATGTGCTTTCATTTCGAAACGCATTTATATAAACAACTTTGGGTGGAGGCAAATATATTTGGGAGAGCTGCACAAATAAAGTCAATGTATGGGAAACACTGGTGTACGCGTGCATGTATGCATGCATGTACATGTGTGTGCATCTTAAACATGTTCGGCATCAGAGTGAATGTTCATGTTGACTCTTCAGCCCAAGGGTTTCAGCCTCTGTTACCTTTGCATATTGGTTGTGAAACAACTCAATATTTTTAATTTCCGGCGACAAAAACGTATCTCCGTTAGGATGATTACAACATAACAACTGGATTTGTCAGCTTCAAATTCACAAGCGGCCTCCACAGTGAGATCACACAAAATTTCCTAGGCTAGCAATTTTATTAAGTTTCTGAGGAAAGAGTTTGTAAACGCTTGTATGAAGTCACAGAAAAGAGTACGAACCACAGGCAGATTTAATTGAGTGCATGTGTTCTGAAATTCATTTTAAAATTGTGAGTAGGTAGTAACACTTTTCAGGACAAGTCATTATTCGTGTGTTTAAAATGATGAGATTATGAAAGGCAAAGAGACAGGGGAAAGGCTTGGAGGAATGTTCAATTGTCTTCTTTTTATCCACGCTGCGTTCTTGAATGGGGAACATTACATTACAGGCATTTAGCAGACGCTCTTATCCAGAGCGACTTACACAACTTTTTACATAGCATTTTACATTGTATCCATTTATACAGCTGGATATATACTGAAGCCATGCAGGTTAAGTACAACGGCAGTGTCCTTACCCGGGAATCGAACCTGCAACCTTTCGGTTACAAGCGCAGTTCCTTACCCACTGTGCCACACTCCGTCCTGGAGTCAGTTTTATTGAACATGAATGGTCTCCCCGCCCCACAGTCAGGTGAAGCTGTGTTTCAGTGAGCGTAGATAAAAACGCTTTAATGTGGAAGGGGGTCTTAATGAATACAGCGAGAGGTTTAAATGTGCTGCATTAAGGATGTGGGTTTAAAAATGCTGACTGCAGGATCAAAGGGAGAGGATGTAGTTCTAGGATCTTGGAGGTGAATGACGTGTCCGATGATGCTGACGCATTACCCTAAGCCTGGCCCTCGGTACAGTAATCCTTCTCTTAATGGTCTTGCACTGGGCAGGTTCGCTCTCACTGCCGGCGGAGGTGTTCCCCGCTGTTTCTGGACTTCATTTCCCTCTCCGAAATGGAAAAGATTAATAAAACCCTGCAGGCTCTCCAGGCCCCTCCGTTTAGGGACAAACGCTGAGCTAATATCCCGAGTTTCAGCCCTCTTTAAAAGTTCCGCTGGCGGGAAAGAGCGCTGAGCGAGACACTCGGAGCGTCGTTATGGTCTGCCTTTGCACCGGCTGCTAAGATACAGCAATTATGGTAAACGTAACCTTTAAAAAGTCAGACTCGAAAAGTTTTTCTTTTTCTTTTGCCATCTGTGTGAGCGGCAGCGATTGAGCGTGCGGCGGGCTTCACCGGCTGCAGCAGCCCTTTGGCGTATTGCGGTTTCACCACCAATTACCAGCGAAGGCCTGTGATACCTGAGGAGCAGTAATCGACTACAGTAATGATTTAGAGAAGCACAGCGACGGCATTAGAGAGAATGCAATACGGCCAAGGGCCTAATTTACTGTATTGGATCATCAAGGACAGATGGGACTTCAAGGACAGCTTGGAGATTAATTATACTTTACCTCATCGTTTGTTTTCTTTAGAGCAACGGTCGCTGTGGCATTCTGGGTAATGATTTCATAAGTCAGTCGGTTCGACTTTTTATTTCCTTCGCAGTTACCAATGCAGTAAGGCCGGCCATTTTGGGCTGTGTCCCTGGATAAGTATTGGTCAGGAGAGTGAACAGGAGGCCAGTCGAACTGCAGACTTAAAGGCCATAAATCAGAAGAATTGCAGTGCTTTTCAGTACAAAGTTTGTGCTTTTAAGCTTTTATCTTTTTATACATACAGAACAAGCTTACAAGTACCTATGCTAGAGAGACAAAGAGCCTGTCTTGAAAATTTCAAAAGGAGGGGGAAGAACAAAGCTGTTACTTCAGTGTTGAACTCAAATCTAAGGCTGCATTCAGACCAGATCAGGCAATGCGGCACCTTCCCGCAGGGTTGTGCGGAGGTGTGGGCGTGTCACTACACACTGCCTATTTGTGTGACATCATGTTGTGGACTTTAACCCCCCCCCCCCCCCTCCATTTCCTGTCCGCTAACTCAAACAAATGGACACAAACCGAAGGAAGCTTCTTGCTATCGTTATTTTGCAGTGTAGACTGCGAGCCAGATGCAGACGTCGAAGCTGGGTACACGAAATAAACCAAGCGAGGACACAACTGGGAGAGTATCATTGTTTGGTCCATGAACTCCACCTGGATAGTGCCCGGTTTCAGCTATATTTCAGTCTCTCTTCCATATTTTCACAGTCACTCGGTAAGCAGCGGAATGCTACATGGTGATTTAAACAAGGCTCTTCTTCCCATGGGCGTCTTCCGGTCTGATCGTCGACTTACGTGATTGGCCTCCGCAGCGTGACGTTGGGTTGCGTTACGGCAAAAGTTAATTCTGGTTCTACTTCTTACCGCACAGCCGCTGCAGTGTTTTTTCTGTGCCCCGTGCGGTCCCCACTCCCGCACCCTAAACGCACTACCCCCATTCAAATGAATGGGAGGACGGCCGTTTCTCCCACATTGCCTGATCTGGTCTGAATACAGCTTAACCCCTTCGCATAAGCCCCCTAGTGGCCAGGATGCTAGCGTCCTGAGATTGTTCAACTCAGGCATTCAGTGCACCTGCAACCACACTATGAGTGAAAACAACAAACTCTGTTCTGGCTTTATTAGTTGCTTCATTTAAGCCATTCTCCAAGTCTCTGTGATGCTCACATTTGTAGTTATAAAGCCTGAAATAGAACACCCACTAAATGGGCGAAGACTGGCCAGATTTGGCATCTGTGCAAAGGGGTTAAGGTGCAGATCAGCTGGTTCAAAGGTTCATTAATTATCCATACTCTCACCAGCTGGCACGAAAGAACAGAAGCAAGTTTGATTTATATAGAAATACACATTTACAATATGCAGATCTCAGCCAGACCTGGGTCAAATACATATTTATATATTTACACATTTACATATTTACACATTTATAATACACATCTGAGACTTTCAGACCTTTCATTTTCACTAAGTGCAAATCCTCATTATTTCATGGCTTCCATGTATTCAATAATTTCATAGATGCAAAAAATGAGCTGGCAATTGAATGAGCTGGCAATTGAATAAACAATCAATGGACTCTCTGCAAGTCCTAGACATCCATATTGGCCGGGTCCAGATTCGGACTGAAATGCTTATTTACAGGTAATCCAACAAATGGAAACCCAAGGGACCCACAAAAGGATTCTGCTGGTTCTACAATGAGCACATTTCCTTGGGAGGAGGCCAGCCTCGTAATGACTGGTGAACAAGCCAATGGGAACACACTAGTGTTCCAGTAGTGGGCGGTTCTGGTGGGTCAGGTGTGGTGGGTTCTACTGGATCTATTATGATGTGAAGTTTTCTGGCGTGATTTTGGTGAGCTTGTACCCTTGAAGAGCACAGTCATTGTCAGTAGTTCCTTTATGTCACACCGAGTGATCTATGGATGCTAAGTCAAGTCAAGCTGAAGTATGTGCTACAGGTTGTTGATGCACATGAAGAAAAAAGGAACTAGTCAAGCCTACTCCAGCTGCAAACCATTTCACCACTACGAAAAGCACTTTCATATTTTTTGCAGGTGATGTAACTGCACTTTTTAAAATGTGTATAGGTTACTTCACACAGATTGTAAACATATAGCACAGCACTGTAAACACAGGGCTGCCACAGTGCTTGCTTTAATAACCATATTAAACGCAGCTTGTGACAGCGTGGGAAAATAGCTCTCAATCATTATTAAGGGCAATTTGACTTATCAGTGTGGATGTTGGAGAGGTGTAATATGATACCTATGAAAAATGTGCCAGACTCTACTGACCTCATGCTGTGGTATGACTGAAATGCAGGTGACAGACCTACATTGGAAAAACTGGTGACCCTACAAATACATTACATTACATTACAGGCATTTAGCAGACGCTCTTTTCCAGAGCGACTTACATTGTGTCCAATTATACATCTGGATATATACTGGAAGTTAAGTACCTTGCTCAAATACACCATGTTGGGAGCATGGGTAAAAATAGGGAGATAGGAGTAGAAAGGCTACATGACAAGATAATCGGTAACAGAGAATATTAGCTAACTAAAATATAATATTAGCTAAAAATAAAAAATAACTGTTGTGGCTGTCCAGGACGGGTTCTCATGGCTCAGGTGAGCTCCATCTTTGCCTGACACCGTGTGCGTCCAAATGGCCACTGAGAGCCAATCTCAGTACCCGGTACTCTGAAATATAGCCACTGCTGCACCATGGAGTATGAGCACTGTAGGCCTTCATCCCTCCAAGATGCAAAAAACATCAACTCTCACATTTCTATTCAACAGAAACTTCTCGCAAACAACAAAAACACATCAAACCTTGAACACTAAAGTGCAACCACAGCAAAAATGCATTTATTATAAATAATAAAAATGTTAAAACTCACACCTAAAAAGAACAGAGAAGTAGACTAGCAGCCAAAATTAAGAAAAGAATGCAGAAAGGGGGAAGTTATGTCCCCCACAATGGTACAGCAGATCTGAAACCTCTCTAATCTGACCACAAACAACTAAAACACAACCTTAAAAAACACACACAAAAAACACAGAAAGTCCACTAAAGCAGCCAAAACAACTTTTTTTCCTCTCTCAAATAAATATTTTAGAAATGTGTGAAATGTGGTGGGGGTGTTATGGTTTGGGCATGTATGGCTGCCACAGGTACTGGCTCACTTGTCTTCACTGATGATGTAACTGCTGTGGAGAAAACCAAGGCAACTAGCCCCCAAAACAAGCTGGAACTGAATTTGGCTGCAGTACAGGCCTGGCAGAGCATCAGCAGAGATGGGGAGGTGTATGGGTCACACAGCCGTTGCATGCAAAGGACATGACAAAACATGACTAGTTTCTTATACCTAACATTAATATTTATTTTCACAAAATAAATGTCAGAAACGTACGTATTGATTACAATTGTGCTTTTTTTGCTTTTAAGCCATTGTGTTAGCAGAGTAATGACCTCAGGGCTGTGTAACCGTGAAATGTCCAGCCCTCAGTCAATATCCCTAACATATTTATGTTTATTACAAATTGTGGGACCTAAAGCAGAAATTCAAATTCTCAAATTTAAGTTCAATCTTCCAATATTTTTGATAGCCCTAATAATGGGTTTTCACACTCGAACATGTTCACCCACCCAGGGAGAACTTTATGGTGCTGATTAATGTACTGTTTACCCACAGCAACTAATTTTCCTGACACCTCCATGTATGTTAGTTGAAGTAAAATGTGGAGTTTGCTTCACTACCAACTTTTCAATTATTTCTCATTTAGGAGAATACAAAGTCTATTACCACATAGCTGGTTAGTTACAAAACGTCCAGTATAAAAATAATTACATGGCTGGATAGTCTGCAAAATGAACGGTTACAAAATGACTTATTTCTCACATTGACCACATTGCATATATTAGCTTCTGCAAAATCCAGATTCCTAAAATGTAGTCCCCATCAGAAATATGTACACACTTATTGCATGCTTCTCTGACACTGAAACAGAGCACTGGTGGAAAGTCCAGAGGTCAGAAAATAAAAGTACTGCCATGTGCTTCTTCCACCAGCTGATTTCACCAATGATTCTGCCTGGCTGGAGGATTGTGCTAATTACCAATTCCAGTTGATTGGAACAAAATATTGGGGAGTGTAGCAGTCAGTTCGCCGGAGAGGCGGATTGGTCTCGGCTGCGCCGGCTGGTGGAGAGAGCACACGCACCTGGGCTGCGTTAGCTAATCAGCCCAGGCGCTTAAAGGTGAGCTGCTCTCCACAGTTCGGGGCCGAGACCAGGAGCGAACACCCAGAGCACAGTTATGATTTCCAGTCCGTTCCGGTTTGTTTTTGTTTGAGCACTAGTCAAATTAAGTAATCCTCAGCTGAAAAGTTGGAGGAGCTGGACCTGGCCGGGAAGGCAGGTCAGCTATAGAGCAGGCAAACTGAAAAGTTGCTGCTATTTTTTTTAACTTTCTTTTGTCTTTGCTATTTTAGCTTGTTATTTTTGTAAATTGTTTTTGCCCCGAACCCGTGAGGGGGATGGGTGAAGTGGTCAGTTTGTTTGATTTCGTCTTTGTGTGGGTGCGCTCTACCTCTCCATGCAACAGACATCGTTGCTCCCCAGTAGTGTCGCATCTCCCTGCCCGGTGTGTCACACTTGGCGTGTGACAGGGAGGACTTTCTGAACCTGGATTTTCTACTTCTGAACAGTGGCACAGGACACTGAAGGACATCTTAATGCAGTGGTTCCCAAACTTTGGTCCTAGGGGATAACTGTGTATGCTGGCTTTTGTTCCAACCATGATTGCAATCCCAGAATTTTAACAAGCTGTTAAATTTTCCCCCTAAATATGAAAAGCACCTAATTAAGAAAAAATGAACAGCTTGTTAAAATTCTTGGATTCCAATTGTGCTAGGACCAAAAACAAGCATATGCAGTGGTCCCCCAGGACTGAGTTTTGGAGCCTGTCTCTCAATGTGACCCAAATTTAAGGAAAGGCAATGCTGTTCAGAATAGGACTGGGCGTCAGTTTGACAGCTGTTTGTATGCATCTCTGCTTCATAAGGTCAGATCAGGTCTCATGCTAAGCATTTTGTTTATCCTTATTGAACCTGTATATGCCGTTAGAGTAATAGTACTGTGCAAGGTTATAACTTTATTCTGCGTTGTCTACACTTGTGTACCATTGATTTATGTGCTGTTTGTTTGCGGTCATTGTGTTTTTTCACAGGTTTCTAGTTCTTACTACATGAAGTGTGCTTGTGAATGTGTTGCCTTGAAGTTCATACAAAGCTAATCGACAGACAAGCAGTTATTTGAATGCGATTGATTTGAGTTGAGTGAACTCTAGAAGGTTGTGAATTCAAACCCAAGCTCGGTCACATGACGTCTTGTCTGTCCACAGGTGGTCATCATCAGAATCCTGCACTTAACAGATGAGCAGGGCTTGCTACAGCATCCTACAGCATGTTTGTCTCTCTTCAAACATCTCCTGATAAGCAAAGATAGATCAACCCAAAGTCTCCAGTGTGAAAACGCAGAGGAGAATTAGGATACATTCAGACAGCTGACCTTAATGCTCAATTCTGATTTGTTGCTCAAATCCCATTGTTTTAGACTGGCTCTTCATTTTTGAAAGTGACCCAGAAATGCGTAGCATAAACATTACTTTGCCAGTGTACCTGCAACATTTCTAACGTGATGCCCCCAAATGTTCGCTGGCTTCGTGCCGAAGGAGATGGAACAGACTCCAGAACAAACCATCTGCTCTCAATCATGTAAAGGTCAAACGTGCACATGAATTTGCACACCATTTTGTGTCGGAACCACCGTAGGAAAGGGGATAGAGCATTTGGTATGTGGAGCCGGCATCAGCACAGTACAGATTTCCATCTGATTTTAATAAATTGCATCCATACCTCTTCCCAGAATGCACCCTTTGTTTGGGAACGCTTAAAATGCAAGGATTTCCGCGGGGTCCGCATATTTTATTCAATGCATTTGTCCTGAATGAGGTATATGCCGCTTTTCTGAAATGGGTTTTTGTTTCTCACCAAGCTTAATCCTGCTGTCCATCCCGCCAAAGGTGCTTTTCAATAGGATAGGGGAAAATGGAATTATTTAGCAGAGATTTCTCTGCCAGAACGCTGACGGTGTCATTTTTCCATTTGCAAGCTGACAGAATAAAAAAGGCTGAAGCTCGGATAACAGGAGCAGATGCATTTGTAAGTGTTTCCATCTGAGTCTGGTTACTCATACCTGACGCTTCAGGAACATCCTCTGCTTCAGTATGGAGACTGAGTGGCTCAGAAGCGTTAATAATTTTTAACAGCATAAACACAGCATAATGCAGCTTCAGCACAGAGCTCTCAAAGGAATGCAAGTATGGACACAAAATAATAAAAAGAGGCCAACAGCACAGACCATTTAATTTATTTATCTCTCAATTGTGAGGCCTGAGGATGAATGGTCTCATTTCACATAACAATAAATTACAGCCATTTAGCAGACGCTCTTATCTAGAGTGACGTACACAACTTTTTACCTAGCATTGTCATTGTATCCAATTATACAGCTAGATATATACTGAAGCAATGCAGGTTAAGTACCTTGCTCAAGGGTACAGCAACAGATTACAAGACCAGCTCCTTACCCATTATATTATTATCAAAGTGCTACTGTCAAATTAAGGCATGCCCAATTCAATTTTGGCAATTTTGTGACTCCAAGCTGTACCACACTGTAGCTCAGTTGTGAAAGAGGAATCAATTACCTGTGGGTGTGGTGGAGGCTTGGTTTCTTTATGGCCAATCAGATTGGCCACATCTATCCTTACAAGCACCACCTCATCATTTTAAAAACATAAAATTTATATTTTCAAAAGTCTGGAAGGTTTTTCATCTTTGCTGAATACAAATCTAATGTATTGATTTGTTATGTCATTAATCCCCCTTTCTATTTTAATATGTTTTTGCAAAACCTTAATAGACTACATTCTGAGTTTACCAGACAGAATAAGAATCCACGAGAGACAGAATCCATGTTCTCAGCTTCAATATTTCATTCTCAATGGGCCCAGTGCATTCGACCAAACCCTATCGAGAAACATAAAGTAGCATTTACAATTATGCCTCATCAATACCAGCTCATAGAGGCGAGCATTCAAATGAATTTTCATTTTTAACAAACCTAATTGCTATCAAAATTAGACAGTACCAAAACTAGACAGAAGAACCATGTCTCAGTGCTATTGCTAAAGCATAGTTTGGAAAACAAATGTGTTTGATGTAAAGAACTGAGAAATACACGATCACCCTGTATTATTGGGGGGGGGGAATTAATTAGCAGTACTGACCTAGCACAGTTACAGGAAACAAGCTGAAATGTACCAACAGAAAATAAATCTAATTACTCAGAGACGCATGCAATGGCATTTCAGGCCTTCTGGTTCCTCAGACAACTGCTACCCACACAGCTTGTTAGAATTACGCATTAAAAGTTCTCTGCGCTAAATCATTTTAATGTGTTACGGTACGCGAGTACAGAAAACTCCGTCTGTTTCCGCAGGCTGCTTCTGTTCCCGACATCTCTTCGACATCATCCCTGATCAAAACCTCTCAGTTCCGCCCAGCTGTAGAGCCCTTCCAGGAAGACCAATCAGGTTACGGCTCACACACCCCGCCCCCCCAGGTCCAGCAAGGCTGATTTTCATTGAGTGCGTGTTTCTGGGTCACTGTGCATGTCGCTCACCGTTCACCCCTCCCCCCATCAATTCCCTGGCACGAAGAACGGGCCTCACTCTGCATACCATTAGAATGGACGGAGGGTAACCAAGCGGACAAGGCCCCCAGGGGCCCAGGGGGGCAGAGGGGTCACTGATGAGGTGGAATTACTTTGCGTTCAGGTCGACACCTGCCAGTTAAGCTGCAGGGCTGCATGGCTGACGGCCATGAGAACCCCCCCCCCCAGCCGTGAGAGAGGCTTCACTACATGTCCCACCACTTGTCTGTCAACCACCACGTGGAGTTTCCTTCAGTCAGCAAGCCAACGCAGGAACAAGCCTCTAAAGCAGGGATCAGCAACTCATGGTCCTCGAGGGCCGAGACCTGCTGGTTTTCCACCCTCCCTTTGCCTGGGAGTCAGGTGTGAAGACAGTCTGGCCAATCAGTAGCACTAATTACCCGGGAGAGAAGAAAACCAGGGCTGGATTTGGATTCGAGGGCCAGAGTTGATGATCCCTGCTCTAAAGGCCAGGTGGGCTTGGTTTGCACTACATTACCCAGCAGGCCTCTGTTGGTTTGGACAGTAAACCCAGCAAACAAACAGTTTGGTGGTCTGGGTATATTACAAAGCAAATGCGACATTCTGCACGAGCACAGTGCACATTTCTCACGTCCCAGACAGTGAGGGAGGTGGGGTCTTTCAGAACAGTGAGTGACAGATCTATCCTGTCAAAATCTGGAAGCGCAATCAAAACATTCCCAGAGGCCTCTCAGTCACGGGAAGAAGTGCCATTACACGTGGCGCTCATTTTCAGGGGCTTAAAGTTTGTGTTGCCAGATAGTGACGGGTGCTGAACGAGAAAAATCACTGATTCCCCATATTAGTTCCAGCAGTCGCACATTGAGTCAACTGAAGTTCTGGAAGATTTTGATTAGAAAGTACAAATCTCTCTGCTCTCCGCTTCCACCACAGGGAAATGAGCTAAAATCGGTTTCTTTTTTCCAAAACCCAACCTTCTCGGCACATTGTCCTTGTTCAGCGAACATGTTTCTGTGTGGTAAACTCCAACATTATGTTCAGTGTCCACCTTGAAGAGAAGTTCCCAAAACTACTTTTGATTAAGCACAGATGAAATAAACAATTTTTCCCACATATTTCTTGAAGGAAACATTTGGAGAACTGGCAACCCTGGAATATTATGCTTTTGTGTACATGGATAGTAAGCACAATTACTGTATCCATGCACACAAAAGTTTCGCATAAATATAAAATTAAATGGTATCTTATTTGTCCATAATTTTGTGTAATTAATCAGCCATACTCATTAAAGGTCTTCAGGTGTTGATGCTGAATCCTGCATAGTCTAATTATTGAACAGTACAGCTCTTGCTTCAGGATAAACTACCAATTTTCTGTAGTCGAAAATTATTTGCAAAATTACAACTGATGCATATAAATACAAAGAACGAAAAGGAACAATGCCCAAAATGGGTTCTTTCAGTGTTGAAACAATAGTTCACAAATAGATGTCTATGAGTTCAGTAACACACATATCACACAACATACCAATTGCTCACAGTTGGTTAATCTGCATTTTGAAATCAATTCAATATCTGAAAAGGAATCAGGCAGGTGAGTATGATCACAAAAGATTCTCTCAGTCCAAAATGCATTGTCTTCTCTTTCTCTGTACAAGCAACACAAGTGCATACTTGTGAGGAGAAGGTGGATTTTCCATAACCCAGAATTTTATTTATTTATTTATTTATTTTGCATGTTGCAAGCAGCAAAAGTTTATGAAAGTTTTTTTTTTTTTTTTTTTTTGGTTAAAACAAACAAACTGTTTGTTAGTTTCATTTTTTTTGTGAACTGAGCGCTGAACTGTTTTTTGTGGTGGGGCGTGATTTCTAAATTTGACTCCTTTACATGTTCACTTGTGCAACGACGACTATTCTTCCAACTATTGCTGCACATAATCAAGCTGTCACTTACATGCTTCCAAATGTCAGTCAACAAAAATTCTAGGCCAGGCTGTGTAGCATCAGCATACTAATTTACACTTTCATTGTGTGAAGCGCTTTGTGTGGCACGCAAGAAAAGCACTCCATAAATAAAAATACACTTGGTTCTGTTATACATCCTAGATATTAATAAATTTAAAAAATCGCTGCTAGTTAGTTACTATTAATAAATGGCGTTACATGTATTAAGCATTGTATTATAAATGTTATGTCTCTGCCCATGCCTGATCTAGATCTTGATTTTGAAACCCTGTCCTCTTACATAGCATAATAAATTATTACTGTTGGACTGAAACTCAACATTGCATATTGGCAAAGTATTATAGTTTAATAAAATGACTTTTTTATTAATGACAAGCATATTTTGAGCGTTACTATTAACAGCTAAAGCCAAAATGCAGCATATCCATGTATAACAGATGCTGGTGTAGAAACATGCGCTTTATATTTCCTTAGTGTATGAGCCACTGTAAGAGGCAGACGCACTGTTTTTCTGAAGTTCCACATGAAACGCTGTGTCTCACCAGGGCTACACAGACTAGTACACAGAGGACATCCTCCTCTCAACAGCTTATTAGGGCAAGCCCCTTCCTTTCCTGTGACTGCATCCCACATTCCCTCTGTAGATTTGTTTAAAATAGAAAATATTATTCTTAAAGAAGACACAGCCTTAAAAATGCTAAGTGGAGATATGGGTTGTAAGAGGACTAATTAGTTTGTAATGGGGATTTTAGCTGTGATCATACCTAAGAATATACTTTAGACTATGGCAATATATTTGGAATATATATATACTTGCAGGAGGAAAATGTGGGCCTGATAAAGCACTGTTCAATTGCACAGTCTGACTGGTGGGTGACATCACATGCTTTGAAGGAGAGTATATGGCAGTCTGTGCTTTCCCAAATCAGTGGCAGAGGTGGCAGTAATGTGTACTGATGAATATGGTTGGGCATTCTATATAAGGAGGAAAAAACTGGGGGGGGGGAGCATACTTTTTGGCCACAAGAGTTGAAATACGATGATAAAGCAGCTCTTCTACACTCCTTTATGCGGTTTTACGCAGCAAGATTAATCTATTAATCCAAAAATTAGACTTACAGTAAATATGCTGCTAGAAACAGCTAAATTAATTCCACTTCTGACTGCTGAAGCCATGTTTTTTAACATTAATATCCAAAGGAAATGGGGCTTAACCTCAAGTGTTTGAAAATGTGTTTAGAGCAAGTTTATGAGAATTAATCTGTCTTGCCACGTTGCACCACCTTGTCTCATTTCTGTCACACAACTGCCTGGCCCATCGTGGCTTCCTGTTTACATGAAGGAAGTGAGACAGAGAAGGTGTGGTCCGTCTGTGGCCCATCTGTGCAGCCCGATGCCTCCTCAAACACAGCCAGACAGAAATGCAAGGTCACGGGTTCGATTCCCAGCTTGGGCACTGTCGTTGTACCCTTGAGCAAGGTACTTAACCTGCATTGCTTCAGAACATATCCAGCTGTATAAATGGATGCAATGTAAATGCTGTGTAAAAAGTTGTGTAAGTCGCTCTGGATAAGAGTGTCTGCTAAACACCTGTGATGTAATGTAAAAACCTTTTAAAGTCTTTAATCTATTATTAACTGCAATAATAGAGCTCATATAGCAGGGATGACCACACTTTATTGGCTTGCGATCTACTTTTCCAATGACCAGTGCAACATGATCTACCAGCCAGTGTATCGGCTATATTGGTTCATACAGGGTTGACCGGGTGACCGGGGGAGTCATCAGTCATTGACACGCAGATTCATTACGAACTACCAATAAATTTCCCTCACAAATCACTCAAACCAGATATTACAAGGCAATAGGTTGCTAACTAAACTAGCCAAGATAAATAGAAAAAAACTGAACATAGTTTTCACTACTTCATATCTGCACTCAAAAAAATCAATTATTGGACACTTTAATGGTTGGTTGGTTTCACACAATATTATTTAGTAGGCTGGGACAAACTCATGAAGTCGAAGATATCACATATAGGCAACCAATTGCTACAACCATGGTTCATTATTAAATCCAGCAATTTCTTAATTAAGTAAATCCACTGATTTTTTTGGTGTGCAACCACTATCCAACATTTTTATTTATTTATTTTTTTGAATGCAGTAGTGTTCGACAGCCTATGTCTAGTGTGGGGCAGAGCTACTAGTTTAATGACATTTTCCAGTAGCCTACCCCGTGTAGTTTAAATATTTCTAAAATCAATTTGAATTGTACCTGCATTGGATTTAAAGTAAAATCACTAGACCAGTAGGCTACCAGATCAAAAATCCCAGCTTTGAATTTAAAACACTATTATCCATCGCATATAGAAATGGAAATTCCCAGCCTAAAATGTGTCAGATTTATTGTGTCACTAGGATTGCACCATATAAACTGCATTAGAAAAGTTATTGTGTCACAATGTAATATTGGACATTTATGTGACCATACCACAACATTCTGACGGCACACCTATATCATGAATGGACATGCTTAATGTAACAAAGTTTTCAACAGCTGCAGATTGCCCACATTTCATGTCAATCAAGTGTACCTGCCTGTCAGGTGATCTACCAGCATGGCTGGTCATTGGGCACCCCTGGCATGCAGGTTCGGTTAGGC